>NW_021422234.1:0-35359 GCF_001605985.2 Dendrobium catenatum
GGGCTCCATTATTTGGTTCATCCAAGTGTTTCCCCATAGGGGGTATATTGCTTCCCTAATTAGAATTATAGCACATAAAGAAAAATGCAAATTTCTCTACAAAATATATGTTAGCACTTTAAAATTATGTTTGTAATTTTACATGACACAACTTTATATCAAGTGGCATTAATTTTAGGGACCTACCTACTACGGGCATTCAACTTTAACCTTTATAAATATCGAAGTATCCTGCTTGGCATTCAGCTTTCTTCAGTTTTGTACATTGTTTTTGGCTGCCATAATGGTCTGTGATTGCTTTACTAGATAAAGCTTTGGTTATTGGAAATAAGATACTCCCAAGATTTGTTAGGAATTCATGCCTCCTGGCCATAGGTTTCCTTTCTTACTTCATTCATATTTAAAAGAGCGTTCTCCTATGAAGGTTAATTATTGTAATTTGGAAGGCAAGAAATGTTGATTGAAGAGGTTGCAATTTATGTTGAAATAGTGGTTGTTTTTCTATTTCATCAAGCCATGGTGCATCTTGACTTTGGGATTATGAGGTACTTCATTTGAGGAGGTTGAGGGAAGTCCATCTCTTGCCGTGGATTATAATTTTCCTTTTGGAGGTTTGGTTTAGTTTCAATTTGATTTGGTAGCGAACCTGTTGTAGTTGTGTTCCATTTAAACATTCCAAGGACAACAAGTTATTTTTGAATAGGGTTGTAAATGATCTGAGCTGAGTCAAGTAGGAGCTTGCTTGAACTTGTGCTCATTTGTTAAAACTCTATTTAAACTTGATATGAAGCTCAAACAAGCATTTTTAGTTGTGCTCAATTTTGGTTCATTTAAAATTATGACTGTTTAAGCCTGCTTGGAGCTTGGTTTATTAGATAACCGAATGAGCTCTATCGAGTCTATTAACTAGCAAGACTGCTGAGAAACTTGTTAGTTAACTAAATAAGTCTTATCGAACCTATTAATAAGTCGTCTATTGAGCTTGAAAATGAGACTTTAATTGAATGAACTACTGAATAAACAAGCATTTTAATAAGCATAAATAAGTACCTTTTGTTTATAAACAAAATATTTTATTATAGAAAAAAATTAATACTATCACATAATCACATATTAAATAAAATTGTAATCGAGTATTAAATGAGCATATTATCGAGACTTAATCAAGCTTATTAAGTTTTTTCTTGAGCTTTAAATGATATTGTTCGTGATTATAAATGAATTAAAGACGAAGCTATTCAAGCTTGTTCATTTATGAATCCTATGTTTATAATAGTTCTAGGTTGTTAGATTATTTAATTTAACTATCACGACTGAGCTTTAACCAAGCCAAACTACTTATAGATTGCCAAACATATTGGTTTATTTGCATCCCTATTTGTGAAGCATTAATTATTTATTTATTTGCATTTTTTAACCCTAATGGGCCATAAATTACTAATTGAAATAAAATGTTTTTCATTTTAATTCTGTTTTTTCGTTAGTAATTTTATATACAGAGCATCCTCGAACTAACATGTAAAAAACTGATTGCCAACATAAAAAAAATTGTTCTGTACATTTGTACAATTTAATTAGTGACATGCTTGCTATTTTCTTTTTAATTTACCTTTTTGAAAAAGTTTCCCTGACATTTTTCTGCAATAGTATGTTTTGTCGGCTTCAGAAGTTATTAAGAAGTCAGCTCATTGGGAGGTCGATGTCCAAGTGGTTCTTTTTGCTGCTAAAACTGGTGCAAATCGACTTGCTGGTGGTCTGTTCAAAGGGAAAACACTAGTTTATTCAGACCTGAAGCATGTGGTCCTGAGAATCTTGCCTAAGTATATTCCAGAGGCTGAAGAAAATGCCATTCTGGTGTCTTCTCATATTGATTCAGTTTTCTCAACGTATGCTTACTATCTCATCTTGCTTTCTGTTAAGAATCTTTAATTTATGCTTTCAGTTAATTGGAGAACATTAAAAAACAAATCAAAACGTACTGTATGATTTTAGATCTGGTCACTTGAAAATTGTAGGAATTGTTACAAGCCCTATTATGTGATAATATAGCTTCACCGAAAAGTAACACTCAATTTTCGGATATGGTTAACAGAATTTCTAGACATCGGCCAATTAGTTGAAGGCTAGAAATTGTCAAATGTCTTTGCTTTTACTGTCTCCTCTGGAAACTAAAACATCTGTCTTTTTTTAATGAAGAAAATCATTTCTGGGAGCACAAGTAGGAGAGAATTATATGTAGGACCAATTTTTTCTGAATATTGAATAGCATGATATCTATATTAAATTCTGTAACATAGTATATATTCTCTTTAGAAATTTTGAAAATCTATTATTCATGAACTTGTAAGTCTTTGATGCAGCGCCTCAAACTTAAGTTAATTGTGCACCTTTTTTGTTATAATTTATGATAATTTTAAATTGACAATTGCATTAACATAATTTCCTTCGAGTGGTGCTTGTTTTGAGAAAGTGTAGCGATGGTGGTTATTTACAATCAAAGAGAGGAAGGGAAATGCCATAAGGAAGGTTCACAAGAGAGACAGAGAAATGGGTGAATCGTAAAGAGATCTAATAGAGCTAGATGAATTGTTAAGAGAGATCGAGCTCGGGGAAGGATGACTATGAGTGAAAATCAGGAATAGTGCCTTTCATGAGGTGAGAGAGTGAGGAGGAGAGGTGATGCAAAATGTATGGTGGGTTTTGAAATGGAGAATGATGGGGAGTAGTTTATTTGGTGTAAGGAGAAATAGGATGACTCAGAGATTTGAAACTTTGAAGACTTTGGGAAGAAGGGGTGCCAAAGGTGGTCAAGAGCTCCAAGGTAGGTATAGGATTTGGGTTTCCAAGTGAAGTCTGACTTTATGTGGTGCTGAAGGTAATGCTTTGAGGGGGGAAACGATGAAATGAAGTGGTTTGTGGATAACTGTAGAATGTGGGGTTGTTGATCCAAAACTTGTTTAGAGCTGAATTTGGAATTATTGGTATATGGAATTGAAGAAAGTGTGGATGGCTGTATTGAGGGCAGTTGGTTTATAAAGTTTACTTTAATGTAAGAAACTATGGCCAGAAGCGTGGGGACTTAGAGAGAGGTTCCAGTTCACTTGTGGGTAATGTGAGGAAGAATATGAGCAAAAAAAAAAAGGAAAAAAAAAAAAAAAAAAAAAAAAAAAAAAAAAAAAACCCCAACAAAATAAAGAATGACAAGAACACGAACATCCTCACCAAAGGAAGGTTGATCTAGTTAGCAAGCTAAGAATCTAGGAGATGTCACCAAGCTTTCCCTTTGGTAGAGATTTCCTCCCAAAATTTTTAATTTTATTTCTTCCTAAAGATTATTATAGTTTAGCATTCTTGATATTTAAAGCATTAGAGAATCAAAACATCACAACAAATTGAGGAGGTGGCCTTCCATATTGTGGGCTCCAAAAATTTGCTCCCCGGCCTTTCCGTGACTCCTTTTTTTTTTGGTCGTCAAGGAGAGTTTTAACGTCTAAGTTCTGAGGCAAATTTTCAGAAGACAGATTGAGTTTTAGATAAGATATTACCTAGAGATTTTGCCCTCATTTTGTGAGGACTGTCTTATATGAGTTCAAGTTTGCTATAGGCCTAAGCCCCCATAATTAATTATTCCTTCCGGTAACGAAAGAGAACTTTCAATTAAGGCTAGTCGTCAAAAAGATACATAGTATCCAGCGTATAGTAGGAGCAAAATTAGATATTGAAAATTTAAATTTATATCATCACGCACTTAGAGCGAATGGTGGGGGAAATGATGATCACCCCGATCAAGATTCCATGGTTCCATCGTCTCGAGTCATCATGATCCATAGTCAACTTAGTCAGAGGATGTAGTCGACCGAACCTGACCGAAGGATCCTTGTCGGCAGCCATGGGTTGCATCATCCAAGAGTATCTTATAAACTTGGGGTGAATGTTTATCTAAGAGGACATATTTAAGTCCACCTTAGCTAACAAAGAGCTTTGTTCCCTATTGATTCATTACTCAAGAATTTAGACCCATTGGGGAACATACGGGCTTTAGCCATGATCGTAATTTAGTTGTGTCATTTGACGATAAAACCACCCAGTTAGAGGGTCTCAATCATAACCGTTTACCTGTGGTGTCATTTGGTGGTGAAATCATCGGTTAGAGGACACATACCATCATATTCATTGGCAAGAGATAATTTGAGAATGAATCCTAGCGATATTCTTGATTAGACATTTGTTCTTTGTGAGCTGAAGTGATTTTCAAATTTATTCACCTCGACAAACTATTGCGAAGGGTGGATGTATATTTTGCTTTAAGTGTTAGATTATAAATTTCAGTTTTTGAATGTATGTAGAGTTTTGAAGTTTTTGGTAGAATTTAAAGACTACCCCTTACGGTTGATATTAGCTTTCAACACAACCATCATCGGGGTGACGTTAAAATTAATTTAGATGTTTATATTTTATAAGTGTGGGAGACATTTTAAAAGTTTGGGGTTCCCTCATGTTGAGATTTTTTGTCAACACAGCCATCATCGGGTATATTTAAATAGGTCATGTATATGTCATTCAAACCGTGTCAACTCTGATCACATGCTTACAGATGATTGGGTTCAATTACTGGTGTTGTGAGTTATCATGCCGATATTGAGAATCAAGAGTTGACCTTAAGTGAGATACAAATGATTGGGTTCATGGAGAAGGATCAAATTTGAACTTAAGTTAATTTGTTGACCCGCGCAACATCTTCAGGCGTCACTTGTGTGCATACATCACGCTTGCCGGGGCCCATGCTGGCAGGGGCGGAGTCAAGATTTTTTTTTTTATGCGGGGGCACAAATCATTTAAGTAAAAAAAAACTACCTTTTTCATCCGGGTTTGGGACCTTCATTAGCGGTTTTATGTATTTATTTTTTTCAATTTTTATACTAGAAATCTTCTTTAAGAAGAAGTAAGAAAGCTGTCCCAAATTAAGCATAAATTCAATTCAATTCTTTTACTCATATACTTTCATTTTCTCTCTTTGAATTCCTTCAAGCCGAGCAGTGCCTAAATAAATGAGCAGATACAAATATTTTCTCAAATAATAGATATGCTTTTCTCAAGATTGTTTTTTTTAATTTTGAATTCATGGCATGAAATAGTGCTAATTTTGATATAACAATATAACTTTATAAGAGCAAAATCCGTTGCTTAACAAAGTAACAAAGGATTGATAAATGAAAAAAAAAAAAAAATCAAGAAACAAATTAAAGTTGCGCGCCTTGGCCGCTCCTTGATGTTTGAATGCCTATGCCCGCTATCTCCTATCTGTGTGCCTTGTAAAGGCCTGGGAAGAAAGGCAAAATGGAGAGAAGGAGAGAGGGAGAGAAAAGAGAGTGGAAGAGTCTTGTGAGTTGAGAGAAGAGCTACGATCGAATGGTTTTTTTGCGTGCGACTGGATGGAGTTGGAAGGGGGGAAACGGAGGAAGGGGACTTCAGGTTGCTTGTGATAGAGAGGAAATCGACCAAGGGCTTCAATTGGAGTGTGCTTCGCGAACTAGAGTAATATGGACGAGGGCCTAGCATCTTGGATCGGAGGTCATCGTCGCCTCGACTACAGGTCGGATAGCTGAGTGTAGGGGCGGAGTGCCGAGCGGGACTTGCGAGTCGAGGGCGACTGTCGACTGGAAGGCGGAAGCAACGAACAAGGCGAAACAACGAGATGGACGAAGCAACAAGGCGAGGGTGGAGCAACGAGGTGAGGGTGGCGACTGGGCATTCAGTGTTCTGGCTCACGCGCAGACCGCGAAGAAGACCTCTTATTTTGGCTTCTGCCCGTGCTTGCGAGGGATTGTTATTGGGCTGGAAAAAAAAACCTTTACATAAACTTATTTGATTTAATATGTAGTTAATGCGTTATTAATATATTTAATTAGGTGTTAATGATAAAGTTAGTTGGGGCCCGTGCCCCTGGGCCCCCCGCTGCATCCTCTCCTGCATGCGGGTATATGCTATTGAATGCATTTTACATGTTGTATTGATATGGAGTGTCTTGGCTTAATACACTAACATAGTGTATGATGTACTTGCATGATATGTATGCATAATGCATCCATGCATTATCTACTTGTTTGCACAAGTACATGGTGATTCAATTCTCTCGTGTAGTGCACGATGGGTTTGCATGTCAGCGTAGCATGTTTCTGTTCAACTGTGCATTCTGCAAGTTGGATGGTATGCTTGAATGATTCATTTTACATATTGTGTAGTGTGCTTTCTTTACACGATTCATCTTGCATGTTGTAATGTGTGTGTGCAGTTTACATGCATTTCAAAGCATTTGCAAAATGCATATATATGTTCTGAATGTGTCAGTGTGTACTTCAATGCATGAGGGGGGGGGGGTATTTTTGCAATATTCAAATGTAACCAGTCGTGTAGGTGACGATCATTTAGACTATGCATAAGTTTCCATTTAAAGGGCCTATAAAATGCCTTATGTCTGCTTGTATGAGTATTGCGAATACTGTGACGTGGTTTATCTCATTCATCTTTTGCAGGCTATTATTTTCTTTAGTATTCAGCCCGTAGGAGTGTACATTTGCCTGCAAACATGCTGTGCGATGCATCGGGAGCCCTCCACCAATGTTCCATAGTTTTTACTACAAATTCTCTGCTTCTTCTTGCAGGTGAATCATAGTGTTGCGTTACAGGTTGCTCATTGATTCTTGCGAGCGAGCTATGGTGTCATGCAAGCTTTGTCAAATTTGTTTTTGTGTTGTCCGTGGACATTCCAAAGTCACCCGCTATTGCGTATAGGTAAACTATGCTCAACGTAGATTTTCCAACATTTTCTATACGGTACTGCTGTATGCATTTTAGGTCTTTGTAATTGCCCATAGTTGCTTGCTTTTTTTACAGCTATTTTTGTATTCTCTTGCAGATAGTGTTTTGTGTACATGACAGGTCTTCTACGATGGCTCGTAGGTGTTTGCATTCGTTACATATCGACCGCCTTCGCTTGTGGGGGATTAATGTATTTACTTGACACTGAATTGTTGTTGACTACAAGGAAGTCATAATATTCATTGCATGCTGGTTGGTAAGTTGTTATGCTCACTTGTATGTCTTTCATTGTCATCCATGATCACTCACAGGCTTCTTGTAGTGCTTGTAAACAAACCATTGTGTGTGTCATAAGTTCATGCTCATGCCCATAGGCGAATTATTATGTTCACTACATGTCTCCTGCATACGCTCATGAAAGCTCGTACTCACTGCAGGTTCTTTGTCCTTGCTTTTAGATTGACTAATTGAAAAGGAAATGTTACTTTAATCTCATCATTTATGGGCAAATTATCACATGCATTACGAGTTTGCTCGCCACTTGTCTAATGCTTATTCATTGATGTTTAGTTGAATGACCCAGCTTGTTAGTTAGTGTTTGTATTTGAATGTGATTGTCCATTTATTAGGCACTAATGAATGAGGTAAAAGAAAGGAAGGAAACATAAGAAAAGATGATTTAATCTGAGAGATTCTTCTCGCCAAAGAAAGGAATATGTTGCCCCAAGCATTTAATTTATCTAAAGTGTGAGATATGATACAATGAAAATCCGAAGCAACCAATCTTCTCAATACTATCTTCACTCCCAAATAAATAATCTCATTAACACATTTATATCCAAATAAAGAAGCAAGTTTATTCTCGTTTCTAGAAGTAACAAACTTTCCACAAATCAGCATCGATTTGTTCTTATTAATTGCTTGGCCTGTCAAAGAGCTATATTCAGCCAATATGGTCTTAATTTTACCTACCAAACTGGAAGAAGTTTCGGCAAAAACTAATACATCATCACCACACAAAGGTGAGAAATAAGATCAGCTTTGTGAGAGATTTTGATACCCAAATTATATCCTTTTTTATGAAAAGCTTTAGACAACAATTAAGCACACATAATGACCAAATAAGGTGATAACGGCCAACCCTGTCTGAAACCACTTTTTGCTTGTATCCATTCAGTTATACTACCATTTATTAGAATAGAAAATTTTGGATTCAACACACTACATTATCAAATTAGAGAACTAGTCTGCATTCCCATACATTTCAACAAATGAGATAAAGTAGGCTATCCCATACTGTCATTCGCTTGCTCCATATCAAGTTTTAAAGCCATCAAACCTTTTTTTGTTTAGAAAATCTGAATTTGCATAATATCTCTTGGGCTAAAAGGTAGTGATCAGACATGGATCTGCTAATCACAAAAGCAACTTGTTCTTCTGAAATAAGTTTAGGAATACATCTCTTCAACATGTTAAGAATCATAATACCAGCCACTTTATACAGTGTTTTACACAAGCTAAATTGTCTAAATTTAGATGGCTCCATAGCATTTTGATATCAATACTATCAAGTTTCCATGTCCTCTTCTATGTATCCACTCCTTTATATAATTGATCTAAGTGAGTTAAATTTATCAAAACTAAGTATCACTTCTCTTGTAATATTTTTTAATAATTATTAATATCACACCCACTAAAATTGCATTGTATATTTAGTTTTTGTTCTTGTAATTCTATGTCCTTTATCTTCTAATATATATTTTTTCTAAATATTAATTTTTTTGCATTGATCTAACTTTCCACTTATCACATCAAATGTTTAAACAATTAGAACTCTCATTTGCAAGAAGCATACACTAAGGCATCTCATTTTGATCATCTTTTGTTCACATTTTTATAATCAATACAAAAAGAATATATACTTAGTGACTATCTTTATAATAAATTGTAATATTAAGACTGTATTACCAAGACATGACAGGATGCCAATTATGAAATCTCATGACGATTCTTGCTTATGTTGCCTCATAATTTACTATCCTAGTTACAATATTCTGTAGCGACAAGGAATACAACAACAACAACAACAACAACAACAACAACAACAACAACAACAAACCTTTATCCTACTACATGGGCTCGGCTAAATGAATTCTTTTTCTCCATTGTGTCTTGTTAAGACTCAAAATTCCCATTTAAATTTAATAAAGAAATGTTATTTCTAACATTTTTTAAATAAGTCTTTTTAGGTCTATCTCTACCTTTCATAACATAAACCAAATCTAATACATCTACTCTCCTAACTGGGTAATTGGAAGGCCGAAATTTTATGTGACTTTCTCTAATCTTATCTTCCATTGGAGCTATTCCAACCTTTTCACGTATATACTCATTTCATATTCTGTTTCTAAGACTGAAGCCACTCATCCACCTGAGCATCCCCATCTCTGCAACACTATTTATTTTATGCTTCGTTTTTAATGGCCAACATTCTGCACCATAAAACATTTTAGGTCTTCCAACCATCTTATAGAATTTTTCCTTAAGTTTGAGGGGTACTTTTCTATCACACAATAGACCCGACGCATTCTTCAACTTCAACCACCAAACTTGAATTCTACTAATAATATCCCCGTCTATTTCACCATCACTTTGAAAAAAGATCTGAGATATTTAAAACATGTACTCTTATTAATGACTTGATCACCAAAAGTCACAATCTTGCAACTAAAATTACACTCCATGTATTCGGTTTTAGATCTACTCAAACAAAAACCTTTAGACTCTATGGTTGATATCCATGATTCAAGTTTACCTTCAACTCTCTCCAATCTTATCAACAAGAAGAATATCATCAGCAAAAAGCATACACCAGGGTACATTCTCTTGCAAATGTCTATTAAGAACATCAATGACTAAAGCAAAAATATATGGGCTAAATCTGATCGTTGATATAATCCAATTGAGATAGGAAAACACTTGGTCAAACCCCCTTGTGTTTAAACACAGGTAACAGCTATTGCATACATATCCTTAATGACTTGAAAATAAGTATTATTAACCCCTTTCTTTTCTAGAACTCTCCATAGCAATTCTCTTGGAACTTTATCATATACAACAACAATAACAATAACAATAACAAGCATTTATCCCACTATGTGAGGTCAGCTGCATGTTTTTCTTCATTGTGTCATGTTAAGCGTCAAATTCTCATCTAAATCTAATAAAGAAAGGTCATTTCTAATATTTTCTAACCATGTCTTTTTAGGTCTACCTCTACCTTTCTTAACATAAGTCAAATATGTCACATCTACTTTCCTAACCGGATCATCGGAAGGCCGCCGTTTTATGTGACCAAACCATCTAATGCGACTCTCTCTAATCTTATCTTCCATTGGAACTTTATCATATGTTTTCTGAAAATCAATAAATATCATATTTAGATCCTTCTTATTCTCTCTATACTTCTTCATCAAACCTTTCAATAAATGTATAGCACATAGTATACCTAGCATGCATCCAAATTGATTTTGAGAAACATTAGTATAATGTTATAACCTATGCTCAATAACTCTCTCCCATAGTGATAGAGAATACTAACTGAGAAATGTGACATATGTTTTGTCTCTGCAATGCCACACAATTCTTAAAATTTGTTAGCTATTGTTTGGATGAGAAGATCTAATTGAGATTGATACCCTTTTTACATGATTTTTCAGCATTGGAAACAGCCATAAAAGATACCCTTTCTTGTGAATCCTTTACTTCACAATCAAATGTAATAGATTTGTCAGTTCAGATGTAAAACGGAAACCTTTGTTTTTTAGCGGAGGAGCTGGCGACTGCAGTTCTTGTGTGGGTGTGATGCTGGAGCTTGCTCGTGGAATATCTCAATGGGCTCATGGTTTTAGGAACGGTGTCATTTTCTTATTTAACACTGGAGAAGAAGAGGGTCTTAATGGTGCACACAGTTTTATTACGCAGGTTTGAAAATACTAGATTACTCCACTTTTCATCTTTGATTACAGAAGCATGGACTTCCTTAAAGATACTTCGAAGTGTCATTTTATTTGTTTAAAACTTCCTCTAATTTTTAAGCCATGTTATTTTTCTGTTTATTTATTATTCTCTTATTGCATAGTTGGAAACACCTTCCATTCTTACCCAGATACATAATTCTATGTCAAGCTCTTGTTCGTAATATGGTTGAGAGATCCCTTTAAAGAGTAATTGGCTCTGTGGACGATTCTATGTTAATTATATCCATTATTTATTACATTAATACACAAAACATTCTTATTTGTGCAGCATCCATGGAGGAACACTATACGCTTCGCTATTGATTTGGAGGCCATGGGTGTAGGAGGGAAATCTAGCATTTTTCAGGTGGTGCGAGTTCCAATATCATCATTTGATAAGAGCTATTTTTACTCTTTCCTTTCTAATAGATATTTCTACTTCTTTTTGCAAATCTTTTTATTTGCTTTTCACCATGTTGACCATTGTGAAATTTCTAGAATGTACTCTTTTGTGGAAGGACTAATCTTGATTTATATAAGCAGACTAGTCAGTCATGGGGTGTTGAAACTTATGCAAATGTGGCAAAATACCCATCTGGTCAAATAGTTTCCCAGGTTAGTATATTCCTTCTAAGGTGCTTTGTGCATATGTTTTTCCTCATTCTTTTAGTATAATGTGATCCATTTCGTTTCCATGTAGTTCTATTTTTTCCCTAGTAACCAAATATGGCACTTCTCCAATTTTCTAGTATGTGAAATAAAAAAATAAATAAAATTAAAGGAATATATTTAGTTTGAAATGCTTCATGTTTACTCTGAATTCATTAGAATAACTTGACATTTTTCTATTGAAGAAAAAATTCTTCTTCTCTTCTTTGGAAAAGTAATACAGGCCTCTTTCCATCCATTTTTTTCTTTCACATTTTTCAATTTTCTCTTGCCATCATTTAAGATGAAATGGTTATGTTTCTTCAGGATCTGTTTCTTTCTGGAGCAATTAAGTCAGCTACAGACTTTCAAGTTTATAAAGAAATCGCTGGCCTTCCTGGACTTGATTTTGCATTTATAGATTCCAGTGCTGTATATCATACGAAGGTGCGTCACAGTGCTAAAAAGTTTAATGTAGAAACTAGAAATCAATAACTTGATTGCTAGGTAACTTTTCTTTTGCTTATTTCTTATTGTCATTTATCATTTATATAGACTGGAATGCTCGGAAAAAAAGTGCAATATTTCAATATAAATCGGATGTTTTAATGCATATAAGAATGAGTGTTGCACTTTGCTTCCTTTGGATTAAATATTAGCAATTCAAGTTGGGTTGCTGAAGTTGGACATCGTGCAGTCTAGAATTTTTAATGCAGATCAACTTTGAGATACACAACTTGACAAAATCATACAAGCGAACAAAAAGTTTTGCATATCACAAAAAGTTAATTTTAACATTTATTAGTTACTTTTGATTACACAACAACAACATCATCAAGCCTTTGTCCCACTATGTGAGGTCGGCTACATAAATCCTTTTTCGTCATTGTGTCCTGTTAAAAGTCAAATTCTCAACATTTTTTTTTTTTGGAGAAATTCATCGCAAATGACAATTCAATAGTTTTTACTAGAAAGAACTCTTAGAAGTTCATAATCATGAAAATTATGCAACTAATTAAAAATTATGCTCTCATAAAACATGAATTATGTTAAACTTAGATAAAATTTATTACACATTCAAACTAACAAGAAGGTTTACAGAAAGAAAATAATTTAGAAGAAAAAATCACCTAAAGTAGAATAATTAAGCTTCAAATAGGCCTAAAAAGATAGCATATCTAATCAATCTTCACGTCTCTTGATTAATGATTCGGCTTCTGAAAGCAAAAGGAATAGTGCATCCAGCAAAAACTTTATTCATAAATAAAAAAATATTTTCTACAGAAGGTTATGACTCATATTTGTAATAAAATATCCCCCTTTTTTTACAATTAGAAAAAGTCATTTTGTCCACCAAAGATGAGAAATGTATCAATTACAATTAAATCTTAATCACATCTGCTATAAGTCCCTCACTCGATCATAAAAGATGGCAAAAGTTATATGCAAGTATTGTGATTGGTGACGTCATCCACAGAGGTCATCCACAAAGGTAATGCACTAGAATTCTTGCATTCTATTTCAATCAATGCTTCATGAAGTGGAACATAGGGTCATAGATGGATCACAAGAGGATGAAAATGTCACTGCTGGAGATGTATAACAACTTAAAAAAAAAAGAATAATTCCACTGTCAGAAGCAAAAGTTAGAGTAGTCACATCAGTTTGCTCTGCTTGAAAAAAAAAAGAATTGATTTCATCAGATCATTTAGTCATTATTCTTCCAAGAGTTTTGGGTGTAACTCTTGGATTTCTTATAAAAATATCCAATATAATCACATGTAAGTCTCTCTCTTTTACTCAAAATATCTCTTATATTCATTTCAATAGAGGATGAAATTTCATCTCCAATAATATTTTAAATAACAAAATTAGAATGATTGTCTAAAAATTATTCATATGAAGTGTTGCATGTGAATCTTGATGGTAGAGGTGGAAAGAGATGAATTTAAGGCCTCGGTTTATGATTCGTGATATAATGGTTAAATACTTTAAAGACTAAATTAGTAAAAGTTTTTTTTTGGATTTGTGACTTATAAACATTCATCCCACTTTTTTGTATGATTTTACATAGTTTTTTATGTATTAGTTAATTTTGGAAGAATTTTTAGAAATAGTTTTAAGATTTTGAAATACCGTTATCTTAACACCCAATTTGAATTCCAAATATCTTAAATTCACATTTTCATTAGAATTTTAACTGGCATGATTAACAGTAAGTTTCTTTGAATATTTCTTTCAAATAATACATTTGATTTAATGCAAAATGCAATATCAGATGATGCATATAATGGTTGTTCTAAAATGCTTATACATTTTTCAGTGAATATACAATAACTAATACTAATAGAAGAAGATGAAGAATATTTAAAATTTAAATTTATTAGGTTCCATAAAATTTTCTTTTTCTAATTATCAACAAATCACTGAAATAATATGCGCCTATCTTATCTGCAAATCTTTTTAAGAGAAAATAGTCTAAATTATTTAAAGATTTGTCTCCATGAATTATGCATTTTTAGTTTCAATCAAATAGATGGCATTTTGATTTTTAGATTGTTGTTGGTACCTATAATTGATAAATCTTTTGATATTTCGGCATAGTTATTTAAGGTTATTTTGATGAATTTGTAAATCAAGAACCAAAAACCAGGAAAACATCAATATCTATTTGATTTTGTAGATGTAGATATGATTTTATTAAATATAATTTCTGGAGTTATATTATCAAGTCGTTATCAATCTCAACATACATGATTTATTTAATTTCACAATTAGGGATAAATTGAAATTTTAATTAAGATTTATGTTGTTATATGATTTTAGGTTTAATTTCATATTTGATCTTTAACTTCTGCACAATTTCAGGTTCAGATTCGTGAAATTGTTCTAGTGCATACCACAATGCAGATCAAAATGAAAATATCAAATGTGGAATCATTTTACAATTGTAACACTTTCTCTACTTCTAATCCATCAACTATAGAACTTTTCGAATTATAAGTTTGGAAGAGGTTCAAATTTGACCATATTTGATATTTTTGTTGGTGTATTTAGCTAGATTTATATGATATTTAATGAGTTCTCCTTAAACATATTAAGCTCAGACAGGTGGATTGTAATATTTCTCAAAATCTAAAGCTTCATATAAATCCTCATATCCAACTAGAAACTTTTTCTTGATAAAATAAAATTTTTTTGGTCCTAGCTTAAAAGTTAAAACTCTTATTTATAAATAAATTGATTCACTTAAAAGTTTTGGCCCCTTGGGAGGGAAAAGGCAATAATCATGATCAACCTGCAGTCGCATAAGTGTCATTCATAATAGTGGACAACAGCCACTGCAAGCCCCATCACTTGAACACATGAAAGATCGATGTAAGCATAATAGACGGTCGCAGGAGGATTGCAAGCGGAGGAAAGTGCCACCAGTGAATGATAACGGCTAAAAAAAAAAAAAATCAGAAGAGGAAGAGCTGTAAAGCCTCTCATCAGTTGCTAATTAGGAAAATTAAGATTACAAAGTCTGCTAATATTTCATTCAAAATCTGAAGTTACCCTTCTGAAGATGCTATCAGAGTCTAGACATGAATATCTAAATGCTGTTTTGCACTTCTGTAGTGTTGTAAGAAGTGATTTTATCAATTTGCTAGCTTCTGATTTATGTTTTGTGTAAATTTCATATTTATAATAAGAAATATTAGCATTCTACAACAAATTGTACCCATGCCAATTGTTTTGAAGTGATAGCATTGAAAGAAGAGTGATACTTATTAAACTAAAAGATTAATAATTGATTAAGCTGACCTTGGATTATGGGAATAATTCATGATTATGTCTTGTTGGGAAATCTAAAATAAATGCAGAATGATATGTTGAAACTATTGAAGCCGGGATCTCTTCAGCATCTTGGGGAAAATATGCTAGCATTCCTGCTTCATGCTGCCAGGTCTCCAGATCTTTACAAAATGGCAGTAGGATCAGATGATGGAAAAGAAAGAAACAAGCCCATCTATTTTGATGTTCTGGTATGCAGATATTTGGCAACTTAATAATTGAGATTTTATTCTTCTTTTTCCATAAAAAATATTTAACATTACACAATTATATTTTTAAAATGTTGTCCTTGTTTGTTTCCTTTTTTATTTTTTCAATTTTCAGAACCATTGCATGTAACTTAAACTTGGAACCTTACAAAAGCATTGGTTGAAATGGTAGCTACTTTTTTTTAGCCTTTAGGATTTATGCATTGAAAGGATGTTATTTAGCAGTGGACTTGCTGATGACAATGACGCATGATATTCGCCTTTATAATTGTTAGATTATGGTTATTGTTATGCCATAAATGTCTCCACTTTTATATAAATAAAAGTGATGGGTAATATGAAAATAGAATTAATCATCTTTTGCTGAGGTTTTATTCTTCGATGAAGATATTTGCATTAACTGTCTCTTGAACGTTGTTTTGAAAATCGGACCGGACCGGCCGATTCAACCAGTTCAACCGTGAACCGGTCTGGTGGCCGGTCCGATCCAGCTTATAGAACCGGCTCTGCATCAGACTAGATCAAACCGGCGGTTCAACCGGTGAACCGGTCCGAGTTGGAAAGAATTGGTTCGGGTTGGAAAGAATCGGCCGGTTTATAAATTTTTTTATTTTTATTTTTATTAAATTTTAAACAATATATTTTAGTTTATTTAATTTTTTCAACTTTTTAAAATATTTTTATTAAATATGATGATTAATTTCACCATAATCTATGCAAGTTATCTTAAATACCTCACATAATTTGTTTTGCAAAAAGAGTGAACTTCACACTTTATAAAGGGTTCAAGACAATATCCTCAAACTCCTCCTATGATGTGGGACTAAAAAAATTGCATGAATAATTTAGAATGTGAATTTGGGCTAGTTGAGCTTCAAATTTTGGCTTAGTTGGGCTACAAATTTGAGCAATATGTATTATAAATTTGCTATAATATATATTATAAGAATTATAATATAAAATATTAATATTATAAATTTATATATTATATTAAATATTATTCTTATAAATATATTTAATTATAAATATATAAATATATTATTCTTAAATGATATTTATATTTATAATTTTGTATTATATATATTTTTAAATTTATAAAAGTGTGTTTTGACTAATGTTTCCTATTTTTCCTTGTTTCCTTAATGTTCTCTCGGTTTCTTTTTTGTTAGCCAATTGTTTCTTGCTGTGAGAGTGCATTTGTCTTTAAAAGTGAAGGTCATTACTAAGTATGAATATCTCATGTCTTTTGAAATGATATTTGAGTGCTCTTTGTTCTCTCATTGAGATGCAGTAAGAACTTTTCATCTCCTGCACATTTGTGCACCGTGTTCCTTGTGTCTTCCTCCATGTACAATACACTTGTACATCGTGGAAGAGTTGTAAGCATGCATTTCTATTTCCTAAATGCATACTTGTACACTTATCTCTATTTCAATAATCCTTCACTTTTTTTATTTTCACTTTCTTTGTAGACAACTCGGTTTACTAATCTAATCTATGATTTCTAAGCTTGAAAACCATAAGTAATTTACACATCATGACAACAAACCAATTAACAGTAAGCCATTTATTTTTTCTTAAAGTCGAATGCTTAATTTAATGGAAGTTAAATCATGACAACAAACCAATTATCGTCAGCAAATTTACACATCACCTTATCCATCAATTGTATTTAGCGTATTCTTTGTACCGCAGAGTGCCACTTGGAATTAATCTCCTTTGCAGAGTTTCTTCTCTAATTATTTTTTTTTTATTTGGAATTTGAAGGGAATGTACATGATTGTGTACCCACAGCATCTTGCCAGCATGCTTTCCAATTCGGTGATTCTACAAGCTCTTTTACTATGGACAACATCCTTGGTTATGGGTGGTTATCCTGGTGTAATATCATTTGTATTATCCTTTGTTTGTATAATCCTAATGTGGCTGCTTTCTCTGGGGTTATCTGTGTTAGTTGCCTTTATCATACCTCTAATATCTTCCTCCCCGGTGCCATATATTGCAAACCCATGGTTAGTAGCTGGTTTATTTGGCGCACCAGCGGTACTCGGTGCTATTGGTGGTCAGCACATAGGTTTTCTGTTTCTTCAGAAACATCTAAGGAAGGTCATTTCGAAAAGGATGGAAAACCTCTCTATCACTCAGAAAGAAAATTTAGTGAAATGGGAGGCAGAAAGATGGGTTTTCAAATCAGGATTAATTCAGTGGCTTATACTTCTTTTTATTGGCAACTTTTATAAGGTTGGGTCTTCATATTTAGCCCTTGTTTGGTTGGTTTCTCCTTCTTTTGCTTGTAAGTTAACCTACTTCGCCATTTACTAGTTGATTATTTCTACTCGAGAAATTGTGATGTTTGTTCTACCATTTTCCCAGATGGACTCATGGAAGCAACCTTATCTCCAGTGAGGCCGCCAAAGCAGCTCAAAATTACTACATTATTTCTGGGTTTAACTGTACCCGTTCTGCTGTCTTCCGGTGTTGTTATTAAGTTGGTAGGGACAATAACGGGTTCTTTGGTTCGGTTTGATAGGTCATGATTTTCTCTTTACTTGTGATCTTTAATCTAAGGCTTTGTTTGAGACGGCTTTCTTACTGCTTCTTAAAAATACTTTTTAGTATAAAATTTAAAATTTTTTAACAAAAAAATTGCTTTAAGAAACAATAAGAAAGTCGTTCCAAACGAAGCCTAAATATCATGCTGATTTTTTCACATCCTGTTTTGCTAAACAGAGTTGAATTTCGCACCAGTGGCTAGTCATTTATCTAAGTTTTTTGTGGTAATCCTGAATCAATCTGCAGGAACCCTGGTAGTACCCCCGAGTGGCTTGGAAATGTAATACTTGCTGCATTCATTGCTTCAATTGTCTGTCTAATGCTGGTCTACCTTCTTTCATATGTTCACATTTCAGGTCGGCAGTTTATCACATTTTCTGTCTCCCATTGCATTATACTTAATGATTTCTGTAAAAGTGACAGCCCTGTGATATTTATCTGTTTTTTGTTCTCATATTGAATTTCAGTATTAGATTTTGTGCTCTTTTCATTATTAAACAAGTTAACTTGTCTATCTAATAATTTGAAGTAAAGCCACCCTATCATCTATTTTTTCTGGTGTACACAGTACTGTTGCTCTTAAACAAGCTAATAACGTTGTAAATTTTGTTTAGAAAACCTTTAAATGGACCTGTCATTCTATGAGCTTAAAATTGAGATGTGGATTATGATGCCAAAATTAACGCAGCATAGATTTACTACAGAATAGTAGTCAGCACAGTGTACAGGCTGAAAATGGGAAGATCTGATTTTCTCTTATTTATCTGATTACAACTAATGTACTAGGGCAGTTTGATTAGTTCTTTGTTCTTAATGTGTAAAACTATATTCAGCTCAGGTCGTTGCTATCTTTTCTTTAATTTGAATTTGGATTCTAGTTTGTGCACAACTGGTGCACAACTGGACCAACATCGGGTGTTGAATTCTTAAGATGTTGCAGGTTTAGTAATGATTATAAATTTATTATTTTGAGTACGAACAAATTCCAGTGCAGACGATCGGAGGTGCCATTTACATTAACTTTATTTCAATTTGAGAATCAATCTTTTCTTCTATTCACCAAATTTAGGCTCTTCTATATTCTTAATGATTATGGCCTTTGACTAACCTTTTACTCTTTTAGAGGCTGTGCTTGACGTCATAGTCAATTCTGTAAATATCGCAATATATTTTTTGCTGTCTGTTTTTATCCGTTCATTATGTTGCGTAGGAGTTTCTGATTGATGGCATCTTGTGCAGATATTAAGGGATCAATAATGCTTTCAGTTTGTGCACTGATGGTTCTAACATTGATTGCTATTGCAACTGGATTTTTCCCCACATTCACGGAGGATGTTGCTCGTACTGTTAATGTAAGTTTTAATATGCTTTTGTTACGCTTTAGTTCTGGAATGGTATTGCTATTTGTTTACACACTCTCTTAGAAGCTTGTGAAGAATTATAATTGTCTTTAATACTAGAAAATTGCCCTCTGCTTTTACATACTAAAAAAGTTTCAATTATGCAGGAAATGTTTGTTCAACAACCTATAAAAATGTTAAATGAAGTAGATGCAATGGTGGAGCAACTAGCAAAGTAAAATGATGATAAAGGAAAACTCTATGATGGATCCTAATACATGCATTAAGAGCATATCATGCTTTGATACTAGATGATGCAGGACTACGTATGCTTTAGATGAATATGAAAATAACTTGCACTAATTAGATAAGAGCAAATAGCGGTTAAGACGGTTAGCCATTAAATGATAGTAGAAAACGTAAGAGGGGTGCCTACGTTTAGGCTAAATTACATGCTAGAAATTGAAAACATCCAAAGTAATTTAGAATTTCAAGAACATGCTAATTAAGTAGTGAGGGAGGGGCTGGCTGTTCTAGGTCTTGGGTGGAGCTTGGACCACGGGTGGGGGAAGGGGAAGATAGGGTCGGCGGTGGTGGGAAGAGGAAGGGAAAGAGATAGAAAATTAAGACCACGAACCCGACTCTTCTAGGTTGGTGGGTGATGCGCGATTCTCCCTCTCCTAGGGATCCTTCTCCTTAGTCCTCAAGCTCTCACAAGAAAGTAACACGCAGAAATTTTTTTTGATAATCATTCATTAACTTTAGAAGAAGAACATAAGGGCTATAAATAGCCTCGTACACAGGACTCAAAATAAAAAAGACGACAATGCCCCTATGACTTACATACTACCTCCCTTAAGAAATGGGTAAAACGGGAAAACAAATATAGCATAAATAATAAAATCTAAATAACATAATAAGAAGACAAATACATGAAATGACTCAAAAATACATAGACTCGATCGTGGCCGTAGATCGACGGCCACGCCTCTGATATACTTTCCATGCTCTGATGTCCCCATCAAATTCCCATCGAAAAAGAAGAGTTTGCTAGTCCCACTAGCGGTCATTTCTCTAAGAGATTAAAAAAAAGGGTTATCGGGACAGAGTTGAATAGGGTTTATGCCCTACGTATCCAAACAAATAGATTGAAAAAGTGTTTTGGTGGTTGTGCATCTCGGGGGCCTAAGGGATAGTCAAGTTTCTCATGAGGGGTACTGCACTGACGATAATTATGTTCCTGGATGTTGCAATCTAGAAAAAAATAAATACAACACAAACTAATATTGCAAACTAAAAACAACTTTCTTTCTTAAAACATTGATAAACATAAAACAATATAACCATGCTATTTTTAAATTAAAACACAACTCATTGATACCCTACCACTTAAAATAAAAACAACTTATCATAAATTTGAGAAGAAAGATACAGGTGAAAGGGAAACCGTGAGAGAAGATTAGATAGAAGAGGTTAGCTCCCAAGCCAAAGAACCCGCAGGTTTACTGTGATTACACCAACAACAATAATAACCCCCTCTTCTAGCAGTAAACAACTCATAAGTATAGGAGAAGAAGGGGAGAAATGGTTATAATTTGCTCACTTAATTATGCCACCCAAACAGCCAATAGAAGTCTCTCAAGTTAGCCCATATAATGAGGAGTTAATGCACTTAGTATAAGAAAATAGCAAAGTGGAAATTGAACAACCAGCAGCATGGGGAAAAAAGCCAACATAGGGAAAGCCAACAACAAGAGAAAACGGGACAGCATGGGGAACACCATGCAACTAGCCAAACAATTGGACCAAGCCCAATAAGGAGAAACAACCTAAAATTAAATACTCATTTAGCCACAAAGGAACAAGAAAGCAAATTCAACATAAGTGAAAAGCTAATTGAGAGAAATTATGTAAGAGCATCAAACCCAAGCATGATCATGTGTTGTTTTTCATCATAGGGTAATACAAATAAAAAGAAACATAGAATCCGAAACATAGAAAAACAAAAAACGTAGAAAAATAAAAATATAGGATGATAATTCTTGATTGCATCATCTATAAAATTTCTAAAGAGTTTCCCTCTATGTTGCACAGATACGGATACGACACGATATGGATACGGGACATGCCAATTCTTAAAAATACAGGATACGGATACGGCGCGGATACGACATTATAATATATAAATAATACATAAAAATTAAGAAAGTAATCAAAGTGTGATATTTGAAATGACAAAAAATTGAAATAAAAGTAAGCATTAAATATTTAAATGTCTAGTACATCAACACAAACAAGAAGATAAATTGTCCAGCACATGAAATTTCAACTATTCAATAGAAGGAATGATATGATTATCTTCTTCAGTGGTTTGTCTTTGAGTTTCTATATCATCTTCAATAAATATCATAGCTTCTAATTCAGACTCATCAAGTGAAAGATTAACAATTTCTAATATTCCCATATCCTCAAGAGATTCAAATCCATCTCCAGCAACATCCCACATCAGTAATGACCTGAATGATGTTTGAAGGCCCCACCATCATGATAACTTCTTTGATTAAATTAGAAATGAAAAATTTATCCTTGTACTATCCTTCACAGTTTATTGCTTTGATAAACATAGGATAGCTCTCTGTTACAGCCATGAAGTTGATAAGTGGTCTTCTTTGTGGATCTGTCCACCCATCACAAACCAAAGTAACTCCTTTTTCCTTCCAAACGCCTCTAGTAGGCTCGAGCAACTTCTCAATATTGTCCATCTCTCTTTGCAACAACTTTGTTCTAATGACATTATATCCTGGTGGCACGTGTCCTGCAAGATTGTTATTGCATGCATATGTAAAGGCATTCTTGTAATGTGGATTCCTTGCTAGGTTAAAAGGAAGTCTAGCTGAGTAAAACATTCTAGCTATTTCCCCGTCTAGTTGTTCTCTCATTTGTAAATTAAATGCTTTCTCCAAAGCACTATCTACAACATGTTTTCTTCTTTTTGGTTCAAATCCCTCCATTTGAAAAGGCCCTTTATTTACAGTATTGTCATCACATCTAATTGAAGAAGATGATGAAGGATATGAAGCATGAGTGCTTGGAAGTGGAATATGTTTTGGAAGCTCTTTTTTACTCCTTTGCTCAGCTTCACTGATTTTTCTTTGTAATTCAGCCATTTGTGATGAGCTTATCTTTGGGCAAACTTTAATTCCATGACCACTAATCTTCAACAAATGAGCTTTCACTATATAATATGATCCTTTGTATGTTGCATTACAAAATTGCATTTGAATGCAATATTGCCTCCCCCTTCTGATGTTTTACCTATTTTTGTAACATAACTCCATAGAGGTTTGTTATCTTCAATATTGATTTCTGATGGACCATCATTAAAACCAATTCCTACTCCACTAGAGATCATTATCCTAGAAAGGATTTATACAAATTAAAACATATGAACTTGAAACATGAAAAAATTTAAGTGAAAGTGTAGATATGTTGCGACTCTGCCGGGGGTCCAAGGGGGCGTTGCCCCCTGGCGGGCTTCGACCTGACCGGGCAGTACCGAGCATGTAAGAGTAATTTTGAAGTGCTGTTTATTTTTAAAGTTGTTTTTATGAAAAGATACCGAGCAGTATCGAGCATGTTTTAGCTTCTCGGTGCCGCTTGGTATCATACTCTGAATGATCTACAGCATCAAGCTTGTTTGAATAAATATGCTTTTATTTTTACATATTGAATATTTTCGTGTTATAAGTGTAGTAGTAACATAATTTACTTACTGGCCATTCATTATTTATATGTTATATGGGATCCTGCATTCCTGCTCATCTTTACTACTTAATTCAATTGTTATGCCGTTCAGGTTGTGCATGTTGTGGAGACAAACAGAGGCTCTGCTCAGAGCCAGGAACCATCTTCATATATTTCTTTATTTTCTTTTACTCCTGGTAGCTTGGTGGAGGAATCTGTGAGATTGAAGGATGAGGGATTTGAATGCGGAAGGAAGAATACTCTTGATTTTGTTTCCTTCACTGTAAAATATGGTTGTTTAAGCTTTAAGGATACTGACGCTGGATGGAGTAAGTCGGAGATTCCTTCACTTGATGTCGAAAGTGACTCCAGTGCTGATTCTAGAATAACACGGGTTTTGGTTGATACTAAACACTCCAAGCGTTGGTCACTGGCCATCAACACCGAGTTAATCAGCGATTTTTCATTTGAAGGTAACATAATCCATTTGTTAAACAGCTTATCGTCATTCTTTATGATCTTATCTTAGTTGAACTAGAAAAATAGATGCAGCTTTTTCTTCTTAAAAAACTTCATGGGGTTGATTGATTAACTAAAGAAATATTAGTGCAGATCTAAATCTGGACATACAACAACAACAACAACATCAACATCAAGCCTTTGTCCCATTACGTGGGGTCGGCTACATGAATCCTTTTTCGCTATTGTGTGATGTTAAAGTAAAATTCTCTTTTAAATCTAATAAAGAAAGATCATTTCTAATATTTTCTAGCCAGGTCTTTCTTGGTCTACCTCTATCTTTCTTAACATAAGTCAAATCTAATTTCTCAACTTTCCTAACAGGTCATCAGAAGCCCTTCGTTTAATGGTTGTTTAAGTTTACATATATGAATTTATCTTTCTTATTTGTCTAGAATTTTAACATGAGGCCAACCGTTTCTTATTCGAGTGATTTTTTACTCTCTCTCTCTCTCTACTTCCCTTCCTCCCTCCTCCCCCCTCTCTCTCTCTTCTCTAAGATTGATCTGAATAAAAAGTATTACATTTTTCTTTCTAAAATTTTATTCTCTTCATTTCTTAAAATTTTGAAGTTCTGAATTTTCTTCATATTTAAAAGAAAATGATTCATCTGGCGCAGTATAATTTCCTAGACTATATTATAAGTTTCCATATGTAGTATAGAAAGTGTTCTGAACTAGATTATTGGAATATGCTGTTCAAATAATGTAATTTCTTCAAGCACAATGTTCCCCACAACTTTATTGTTCCACCTTAGTGATGAAACAAAGCACTTTTGATGCAATAATATTTTCATTATATTCCCAACTTTCTTTCATCAAAGCAAAAGTTTAATAATCATAAGCAAAATCTTAATAATCATCTAGCTTAAACACTCCTTGATGTTGCATGCTGGATACGCTCATGTTTCCTTCAGTTAGGTGCTCTTTATATTGGGAGACACCGGACGTAGCTCTGTATCCGGAGGCGAATCAGAGCGCACCACTTTACCCGTTACATAGCGGGTGCATAGTCACAGTATACAGCAAGGAGGTGACGTGGCGTGCTCTTATTTATCTCCGAACAACGTCTGTTGTCCACACAGAATAACTAATCTTTTATTGGACATGTATGCTGTTATCAAAGCAGTGAACAATTCTGGTTTGAATTTGATCAATGGATCTTATGCATAGCATTGTTTGAATATTATGTTTCTTATTTGTTCTCAATGAATTGTTTGAACTTGCTAATCTAAAGCTGATAAATAAGCCTTAATAAGGCTTCATTTGTGATGTCTTTTTTACTGCTTTCTAAAATAATTTTTTAGTATACAAATTATTTAAATTAAAAATTTTTGTACTAAAAACTGCTTTAGAAAATATTATGAAAGTTTCATTAAATGAAGCCTAAGTTTTTAGTTTTTGTTTGGGACGGCTTTCTTATTGCTTCTTAAAGCAGCTTTTTAGTTAAAAATTAAATTTTTTTACTAGAAAGCTGCTTTAAGAAGCAGTAAGAAAGTCATCCCAAACGAAATCTTAATTCTTCTTTTCTCATCTCTTTTTTACCTTCTGTAAAGCAGTGGATTCAGAAGAACTGGTACCAACCGGCGAAAAGAGCAGTGTAGATGGAAGGCATATCATCCAATTTGCAGGAGGGAAGAATTCGCCGACAAGATTTCACTTTAACCTCATCTGGAGGAAGAACGGAACCCATCAGAATAATCTTGAGAGCTCTCCTCTCTTGTTGAAATTAAGAACGGATGTTAACAGAGTCACGCCGAAGGTCGCAAGAGTACTTGAAAAGCTTCCTCGCTGGTGCTCGCTCTTCGGCAAATCCACTTCCCCTTATACATTAGCTTTCCTGACGAGTCTTTCAGCTGACTTCTAGGAGCATATTGTTTTATTTCATTAGCTTATTATAACTTACCTCCTGATTTAGATTTCTGCACCTTTGTAATGTTTATTTGAATCATATTTTGAAGGCTTCTTTTGGTCTTGTCTTTTTTGCTTCCTTCAAGGGCTTATACACCATCTTGTTATTGGGGCAATTATGTCTTCAACTTCATGTTATTGTATCTAAGGCATCGTTTGGGGCGGCTTTTTTAATGCTTTATAAAGCAGCTTTTTAATACAATTTTTTTGTTTAAGAAATTTTTGAACTAAAAAGTTGTTTTAGAAAGCAGTTAAAAACTGTTCCAAATGAAGCCTAATCATTTGAGATAATTTTTCCATTTTCAAAAGTAATTTTTATTAAAAACTTTATAGTTCAAGAAATTTTTAACAAATAATCATTTATAATATGAATTAACAAGTAAGCATTTAATCATGTGAGAATGAATAAATGAACAATTAAATGAAGCTAATATTATAAGCAATCATCACACATATTTTTATATTGTTTGGCAACCGGCTTGAATCGTTCTATATTAATGTTTAAGACCTCATTAATCGAGGGTTCCATTTCCTTCACTTCAAGGCTTTGTTTGTGATGGCTTTCTTAATGCTTCTTAAAACAATTTTTAGTACAAAAATTTAAAATTTTGTATTAGAAAGCTGCTTTAAGAAGATATGAAAAAGCCGTCTGAAATGAAATCCAAGTTTGTGGAGAAATCATTTCAAAGTCTTCCTTAAAGGGGAAGATCACCCATTTCTTGATGAAAAGAGCATTAACAACTAAATTTTGCATTCAAACCTTATTCAATTCCTTCAAAATTTGACACTAAACCCACAATAAAAGGTTCAATCAATTTGTTTGAGATTAGAATTTACATATTTTTTAGTTGATTTTCTCTTCAACATAATATTATCATTAAAGCACACAAAAATAACACTTTTTTTATTACCCATTTAGGGTGGATTGAGGGGTTTACAAAAGCAAGAGAAAACAAGCTCCTAATAGCTCTTGACACATTGCAACATTTTTCCCAAAAGCTAAATTGTGTTAGTAAGAGCTTCTTAAATAAGTGGAAATTTAATATTTTTATGTTATAAATTATTTTTAAATACAAAATGTATGTAAATAACTCCAAAATCTAATAAAATAATAATTAAGCTCAATCTTATTCATAAAAATTATCATTATAAGTAATTCATTATTATAATTAATCAATAATTTGCTTATGAGTTAAACAATTAATTTGAAGTTAAAATAAAAGAATATATTTTCATATTTATGGCATGTGTTTAATTTCAATAAATTTGATTTTAATCTTCATAAATGTAAACCTTTTATATTTTAAGGTAAATGTAAATCTTCTCATATAAATATATTATTTCTAATATGATTAAAAAGTTTTTCATTAAAAGAATTCTCATATATTTTAATTAATTTCATTCAATATGAATTAAAATAAATCATTTCCTTATTTAACAAAGACTATTAAGTTTAAATACAAATTAATTTTTTTGGATAATATGTTTTTATTTAAGGCAAGTTGGAGAGAGAGAGAGAGAGAGAGAGAGAGAGAGAGAGAGAGGGACCTTTCCTATATAAGTCATAGAAAGGGTTTTGGGCCTGGGATTGTCGTTGACATCGACTCGTCGAAATCGCCTGTCAGAAATTCCTTGATTGCAAATTCAATTGAGATCGGAGAAATTTTGGCGTCTTGATTGAGTGGGAGAAGATGATCGAGGTGGTGTTGAATGATCGATTGGGGAAGAAGGTGAGAGTGAAGTGCAACGAAGATGACACGATCGGTGATCTCAAGAAGCTGGTAGCCGCACAGACGGGGACGCGGGCTGACAAGATCCGCATACAGAAGTGGTACAACATCTATAAGGATCATATTACCCTCAAGGATTACGAGATCCACGACGGGATGGGCTTAGAGCTATACTACAATTAGCACCAGGTGTGGTTTCGCTTCCTTTATTATGAATTGAAGAGCCACTGGCTATCCTTATTAACTTTGTATTTGTCTGTAGGCTGAACTTTTTTGCTTTATAATTATTTACATTTTTTTGATATATTAAATTTCACTTGTGGATTCATTGTGTTTGTACTAGAGTCCGGTATGAAGTCAAAGCTCAATGCCTAAATTGCTGGCATTTTGCTTTTCGGATAATCAGTCTACGAAAAGGAGATTTCTTAGTAAAGTTATTTGTGTTGCGATTAAGAGCAATCGGAGTCACATCTTTGGAAGAAACTTTTGATTGGTTTAGTTCTAACAAGAGTCGTAATTCTTTTATGGTAAAATTCACGGCTGGCCCAATTTGCAATTCATAACATTGACATATATGTAAAACAACATTCTTTCAACTTGAATCCCCTATTTGATAATGTCTTATGGTTTCAAATATATGGATGTACGTTGCTCATTCATGATTTTTTTAATACTTTTTCATATTCGAAGCATAATGAAAGTGGGTGACAACAGCCAAAGGGAGTTGAATTAATGTTTTTGATTTAGCACAAAATTTTTAAATTTAATTTTGAAACACAAAGATATATATATATATATATATATATATAAAGCAAATTCTAGATTGTTAAATCAAATTAAGTAAGAGATAAAGAAGATTGAGCAAGCTAGAGAAAAACATGGGTTATCTTCTTGAGAATGAAAAGCACTTATTATATTCCTCTATTTTCACCCTCAATATAGAAGCTATTTTAGAATATCATTATAGACTATGACATCCCTCTCTCAAAATCATACAATGTAATATATTTTTTTTCTTTCTTTTTCTTAAATGTAAATATGGAATTTTCATTATGAGACTTTTGAAATTGTCAAATATCATAAAATTGTTTCTTTTGAAAGTGATTCTAAATCCTCTACTCATTTTTTAATTGTTCACTTTGACCATTTGGGGGCATTATGAAATCTTCGTCATTTTTGGAGCTATTAGATTTATCATCTTAATTAATGATTGAACTTGTATGATTGGTACATATTATCAAATAAAAATCTAATGTTAACATTATTCTCCCTATTTATACTGTCATGATATAAAATAATTTCATGTTAACATTAATGTATTTTAGACTAATAATGCTTGTGATTATTTTAATCACACATTATTATCTTTCTTTCAAAAAGAATGTATCATCCATCAATCCTCCTGTGTTGTCACTAGCCAATAAAATAGAGTGGAAGAAAGGAAAATTATTATGTTCTGGAAATTACCAGGACAATTATATTCCAGAATTAAGTGCCAAGAAGATATTGGGAAGAAATAATTATAATTGTCACATGTCTAATCAATAGAGTACTCTCAAGGATAATTGACTTCAAAATTTCTATAAATTATCTAACGGAATTCTTTTCCATAAATAACTTTCTCTAAAAAATTTCTCCAAATATTTGGGTATATTACTTATGTCCGTATTCACAAATAACATAGGGATAAATTTGATCTTAGAGCTTTCAAATATATCTTTATTGGATATTTCTCCACTAAAAAGGCTATAACTATTGTCATCCTATCACTAAAAAATTTCTTACTTTAAAAGATGGTTGCATTTGATGAGAAATAAAGCTTTTTTTAATCAAACTCATATTCAAGAGAACTCTCAATTGGAAGAAAAATTTGATGAAGCTTACATTTTTCATCTTGACATTCCTAGAACTCAAACTCCAATACATCCAGACTTTGTACCATTCAAGTATGCATAAAAAGGAATAAGCCCAACCAAAATCTTCAACAAGCTCAAGACTTAAAATTGATATCAGATGATCTACCTATCACTATACATGCTCCTCTATATCTCATTTCCTCGTACACATCTTTTTAAAAACTTTCTTCTACCCATAAACTTTTACAAATATCAGCTTTAATTCTATTTCACATCGCAAACTTTTCTTTGAGATATTGAAAAATCAGAATTGAAAGATGCCATGAGAGAAGATATGAGTACTATAGAAAAAAATTTACTTAGGAGATCCTTGAACTATGAAAAGGAAAAAATAGTGGGATGCAAATGAATTTTTTCTATAAAATATAGAGCAAATTGAAGCATGGAATTGTATAAAGCGAAATTGGTAGACATGAGATTTATTGAAAAATATGAAATTAACTACCATGAAAATTTTGCTTATGTTATAAAAATGAATACAATAGACATTTTAACTTATCTTGCAGCTAATTATGGATAGCCCATGTAATAACATGATGTAAAAAATGCTTTCCTCTATGAGGATGCTAAAGAAAGTCTATATGGATCTAACTAAATTTGACACTTAGAGCAAAGTGTGCAAATTAAAAAAAGGCTATGTTTGGCCTTAAACAATCTCCGATAGCATGGTTTGACAGAATGACAAAGCTATGAATGAAACTAGATATAAATAAAGCTAACGAGATCATATTTTTTTATAAAACACTTATTTGATGATACAATCTCAATTCTTATCGTATATATTGACAATATAATTATGACAGGTGATAGAAAAAAGATCTCTTGACAATATAAAGACTAGTTGAAAAAATAATCCCTCTCACATCCATCTTGACATCACATTTGTAATTAGTCTCATCGGTCAATTCATATATAATCCCAAAGCGTTTCACTTTTAAGATGCTTATAGAATACTCAGATATCTTAAATCAAGTCTTGATAAAAAAATTATTTATAAAAATAAAATATTTTATAAATTAAAGGGTATGCTGATACAAATTATGTAGGATCATCAGTAGTTAAAAGATCCATGTGTGAATATTATATATTTTTATGAGGAAATCTCATAACATACAGGAGCAAGAACCCGCAGTTTTAAGATCTAGTAACGCCATTGCCCAAGCAATCTATGAGCTTCTGTGAATCTAAATCATCTTAGTAGATTTAAAATCAAAATAGGAATGATTGATGAAGATATATTGTAACAATTAATCTACCATCATTATTATTTATAATCTTGTACAACATGATTGTACTAAGTATGTGGAGGTTATAAATACTTCTATATTTTGTATATAATTGGGCAATAAAATTCAAAATAATTTTTTTTCAACTTTTTTATTTTTCTATAAAAACTAATGCATTCTCCAAAAGATCAATCACTGACGCTTGGTAGTGGAGACAATAGGGACAATGAAGATAAAAAGTTGGAAGTGGAGGACATAACTCACAACCACTTCAAGGTAGTGATGGTGGTGATAACGATGCTGGTAGCACAGTCCCATAATCACAACGATGACTATGGTATGGTGAGGATAGGAGAAAAAAGAGCTGGAGAAATGGTGGAAAGGTCACTTTTCCATGGGGAAGACAAGACTGGCAGAACACTTCCCTAACATCTTCCTGTCGCCTTTTGGGAAAATATTTTATATATTAGTGTAATAATGGTTATTAATAACTTTCAAGATAATGGGATGCTTTCACAGTCATCAAAATTCACTAAAGAAATAAATTATACGTGAACAGAAAACTCAAGTTATGTTTATGTATTATGTTGCAACTTAGTTTTTATAATTATGTTTTCATATTTTGTGTGTTTTTGATGATTCCAAATATTATTGTTTTGATTACTGTTTCTCCTAACATATATTGGATATATTACTTTTATTGTTTGTATGTATTAACATTTCAGGAAAATTATACTCCAGATTGTTAAATACTTCAAATCAAATTAGATTAGGGTTCATTGTAAATGGAGTATGTATTTTATATTTTTATTAAGTCTGTGAGAGTGTGATTATAATTAGGTAACCGTGCACACACACTGGGAGTGTTAAAACTTAACAATTTATTAAAACTAATCGTACTGTACGATGTCGTATCGTATGAGACGATTTGTTCAATTATTTTCTCCAGAAAGTAGTTAATCGAATCATGGACGGAAAAATTACTAAGTACTGTTCGTACTGTACAAAGTTGGCTTCATACAAACGACGTCCAAAGTACGAAATTGATACGAACATTTTCGTCCATACGAACAGGTAAATTTTTTGAACTGTTCGTTCGGGATGATCTGGAGTCCGTATAGACGATGTCCAGAGTACGAAATTGTGGGTATCTTTTCGTCCAGACGAATAGGAAATTTTTTATAACTGTTTGTACCGTACGATATAAATTTCGTACTGTACGATCAGCTTGTACGAAAATGTTTTGTCCAGGATTGTACGAGCAAATTTGGAACTGTTCTTACGGGACGATTGTCGATCGTACTGTACGATCGTGGATGCTCAAAATTGAAATTTTTAATTTTCTAGACAGTTTTTCGTGCCTTTCATATATAAGATTCTTAAAACTGACTTAGGATGAATCAATCTTTATTTTTCTTGAGAGCAAAAGTGTGAGAGTGATTGGGAGTGTTTTGAGAGTGTGGAGAGAGATTTTTCAAGTGGTAATTGTGAAGGGTTCAGAAGGTTGCCCAAAGGTGAGAATCTCTTTGTAAGTCTTGTCAATCATCTTTCCTACTTCTTCATAGTTGCTCGTTAGAAGATCTTTGAAGAATATCCGATTCTCTACCGACACCAAGAGGGTGTGAAAGGACGCCAGTTCTCTGCCAACACTTGGAGAAGTGTAAAAGGACAACAGTACTCTGCCAACACTTGGAGAAGTGTGAAATGACGACTGTTCTCTGCCTACACTTGGAGAAGTGTTGACCTACACAGCATATCAGAACAAAAAAAATCAAATAAAAAAATTTTCTGCCATACATGTACAAGCCATCCCGATATCCTGCTCAAATCCAGTCACATCCCCGCCGCTTGCTACAGTGCTCACGTCTGCGATTCGGTGTCGTTGCAGTCACCCCACGCTCACCTCGATCGTTACCCCATTCGACTCTATAAAATGCGATCGAAACCCTCGTTCGTTCTACACACGATCTCCTTCGACTCCCCATTGCTCTCCCACGCACACAGCAAGCTCCCGTCACTGCTCAGCCCGATTCCTCCCCTCTTCCACCTCCGACCTATCAGCGACCGAACTCCCATCTCCTCTGCCCCTTTCGATCCTTGCCCGATCATTCACAGAGAGAGAGAGAGAGAGAGAGAGAGAGAGAGAGGAGAGCTCCTTACCTCCATTCTGTCTGAAGCCTCTCCTAGCCGAGCCTTACCCGTCGCCTCCTCCTCCTGAGACGACCTCCCTCTGTGAGCCAGCCGCCTCCTCTTAAGCCTCACCCGAAACCTCCTACCTGTCCGATCTGCCCTGACCCGAAGCCGCCTCCCTTCTTGCTGCCGACTTAGTCCACTTAGGTATATGCATATGCATTATTATTATTATTATTATTATTATTATTTGGGATTGATTATAATTAATTTATAATTAATCTCAAATCAAATTGAGTTAATCTGTAATTAATTATAAATTAAAATATAATTAGTTATAAATAAATATAGCTAATTATAACTAATTTATAATTAATTATATGTTAAATTCAATTAAATTATAATTAATCTTAAATTAAATATAATTAATTATATACTAAATGTGATTAATTATAATTAATTATAAATTATATCTCATTAATCTATAATTAATTTTAAATTTAACATAATTAATTGTAAATCAAACGCAACTAATTATAGTTAATTTATCACTAATTATAAATAAAATGTTTCTCTCCCTCGATTTTCGAGCCAACACTGACGACCCCATGCAGGTATAACCTTTCTAAACTCTAAAACCCCGAGATCCTGCTTTCGATGCTTGCAACGCGACCAAACGACCACCTATACACGCTTTTCTCTAGCGTGGTGGGAGGAAGTTCGTCGCGGTGTTTTCAACGAATCGGGTGATCACCTAAAATCTTGTTCTCGACGTGCGTGTCGAGCCGACAAACCGCCTATACACGCTTTTCTCTAGCGTGGTGGGATGGGAACCCGGTGCGACGCATACGATGAGATCGGGATATTCATAAGTACTCGCTCGCGGGGAAACAACTGCTTTTCATTCATAAGTACCCGCTCGCGGGGAAACCACTGTTTCTCTTTTGCAACAAGTACTGAAGACCCATACACGCCTTTCTCTGGCGTGGTGGGGACAAAAATTTTACACGGCCGCGGTGTCCTCGAAAGAGGGCACCTATCGTACACGCTTTTCTCTAGCGTGGCGGGAGGCCCAGTTTTTCGACGTTTTTCCCCTAAATGGGGGAGACGCCGGGAGGTTGCCAAAATTTCGGGTGAAAACATATTGTACTCGGACCTGTTTGAACTCAAAAGAATGTGAACGGTGGACTTGTGGGATCGGACTTGAACCAAAATTCGGACTTAAATGAACAATGAAATAAAATTGAACTAAAATCAATCCTGAACTTGCAAGAATTTTAAATGAATTTGGACTTGAACAAGACTATGAGAACTTGAACTTGCAAGCTTTTGAACATCAAAGGATTAAAAAAAAAAAAAAAAAAAAAACTTGAACACTTGGACTCATATTTGAACTTGGTCTATACATCAAAGGAACTCACACTTGAATGAGCAAAGGACCAAAGATTATAAAGAAATGAACTAAGTACCGTGGACATAAACTCAAGCTTGGACTCTACAAAACAGCAAGGAACTTGATTTAAGCATCCAATGAACTTGAGCTTGCAAACATTTGACTCAAGTCCGAAGTGACTTTAATGAGACATAGAACTTGAAGGACTTGAATGAATATAAAAGACTCATATTGAATTTAAACTCAAGGAGGCACTGAACTTGGGTTCAAGCATATATACGAAATAGAATTTGAATCATATAACAAGGGACTCGTAAAGGAGGGCATCCAAGCATGATCAATGTTCAAGTAAGAGCCAAATGAAAATACAACCAGATAACAAATACCAAATGAACTCGGAGAGAGTATTGAAATGGAAATCAACAATCAAGCAAAACGACTCATGACGAACAAGCCTTCAGTGCACTCAGATAAACGTAGATGAACAAATGAAGTTGTGATACAACTTGCTTTCAAGCAAAGGTTCACACAAAGTCACTACAAGCTTTGGTATAAAGCCTATTCGAGCAATCATAGTTATCCTACAACGATCATCTCAATTTGAATGAAAGGATCGATATCTAATTCATTGTGTGTCTTGTAAACCATCTTGGAGGATAAAAAGTTTGCAGGTAGAGCTAAACTATTTTTGAGGACAGTGTAGGTGCAATAATTCAACAAAGGGTCTTCAACCTACACGGCAGTTTGATTCCAAGAAAATACATATTAAAATGATTTAAAAAAGAAACACAGAAGAGGAATAAATGAATTGAAATGACTTGGATCACTTAGTTAAAAAGATCTGCAATACATGCAATCTCCTCTACGAATACAAATGTATGTACAACATTCATTCATGGGTAGATGCATAGAGACTATAGTAAATGCAGTATCCTGTAGTCAACTTCAGTCTAAGGATGAATATCTACCTCCAACAGTAATGGTTGTATTGCAAAGACCAAAAATCACAACAAAATGCATGAAGAATATGACAAGTACGAGCTCATACGATCCTAATACAGGAGACTCGTTGGTGCACTACAATCCACCTGCAGAAAGCAACAAGCAGTGCACGACAATCTACCTGTACGAAGCAGCGAACAACTCTAGTCAAAAACTGCTACGCCACGCCACCGGATCTGTAACATTCGTACAAGCAAACAGAAGGCGTCTACGAATACTTTCAAAGTACCCCTGCACGTGCACCGTAGTTTGTGTACACGTAGATACACTAAAAGGAGGTAAAAGCAATCAAGAACCCGCATGGGCCCCAGCGAGCGTGTTATTGGTACACACGTGACGTCTAGGGATGCTGCGCGGGTTGACA
>NW_021422234.1:35981-125158 GCF_001605985.2 Dendrobium catenatum
AATTAACTATAGGGGCTTGCGCCTATAGGAAACCAGAACTCAGATCATAAAGTCCTCGCAAATGAGGGCGAAATCTCGGGGTAGTGTCTTATCTACAAACCCATCTGCCTTCCAAAATTTACCTCGGAACTTATTCAGTTAAAACTCCCTCGCTGAAGAATAAAAGAAAAGCGAGTGGAGGCCGAGGCCGAATTTTCGGAGCCCGAAAAGTGTGAAAGGACAATGATACTCTGCCGACACTTGGAGGGTGTGAAAGGACGACGGTATTTTGCAGCACCAGGGATTGGTGGAAGAGAGGAAAATTGTAAAGGGTTCTCCGTCTTGTTGTGGGGGCAAAAGGAGTGTCCTTGGTAATAGTGCAATACCTGAAGATGGAGTCTTTAGAGAGTAGATGTAGGTCTTGTTAGACCGAACCACTATAAATTATTGTATTCTTTTTAAATTTCCGCATTTTATTTTCAGCAATTTGTTGTTGTATTTGAAAAGTTTATTTTTAAAGAAACTCAAATTGTGAAATAAAAAAAAAACGGTTTTTTATTCAAGAGGGATTTTTTTTTAAATTATCAATTCATATCCCTCTTGGTTAGCCTTGGGACAATTGCGTAGGTCGAACAACCTATACGGTTTTTTCATGTTATATAATCACATCTCTTGAATGTCTTATAATAATTGTGTACTTGTTATACCTTGAAGGGTAAAAAACAACAACAAAATAACGAATATGATTGTAGGAGATGAGAATTGCAATATGAATTATATTATCGAAATAAACACTGAAAATAGATGCTAGAGCACCACAAGATACAAGTGATCCACTATTAGAGAAGTGGATCGGCTCTCCCACAGCTAGGAACCCAGAATACAACAACTCTCTAAAAACAACAATCAGCACATACATAAAGAAATTAGCTCTATTTATACCCCAATCGTTACTTCCTTCTATGGTAGGTAATTAAAGGTGTGTAGGGTTCCAAGTGTGGTTTTTCATGTTTAAAGGGTGAATTTTCATATCCCAAGGGTGGCTTTTTCATGTTTCAAGGATGGCTCTTCATATCCCAAGGGAGGCTTTTCATGTTCCGAGGATGATTTTTCATATCTCAAGGGGAGTGGACCCAAGGGTGCTAATTATGTAACAATACTCCCCTCCCAAACAAGCACCTTGCCCTCAAGGTGGAAGGATGAAAATTGCTTCTTGGTCACCTCATACGATTCCCGCATAGCTTCATAATAAGTTAGATCCCTCCATCGAACTAGTACTTCCTTTGCTCCTGTTGTCCCTTGTTGTATTCCAACGACCTCCATCGGTTCTAGAATCACCTCCATGTCCTCAGTCAATGTTCTAGGTAGTGAGGAAGAGGGTGTGTGATCTCTGATAGCACGCCTCAATTGTGATCGGGTGTATTGATGATGATGCTGGTAACCTCAGATGATAAGCTATTGCCTCAATGTGGTCCATCACCTGATAAGGCCCAAAAGTAATGTGGTGATAGCTTTTCATTCTTCCTCATGGATAATTTCTTCTGCTGGTATGACCTCAGTTTCAAATAAACTTTGTCTCCAGGCTTGAACTGCACTTCTCGTCTATGTTCATCTGCCTTCTTTTGCGTAAGTTGAGTTCTTAGCAGATGCCCTTTGAGTTTTGCTAGTATCCCGTCTCTCCTCCAAGTATTGATCTATAATGGATATTGGTGTAGTGCTCTGCCTGTAATGTATCATCTGAGGTAGATCCCTTCCATGCAGAATCCTGACAAGGGTAGTCCGTGTGGCTATGTGGAAAGATGTATTATACTAATACCCTGCCCATGCTAATTATTTGGCCCATGGCAATGTTTAAAATTGCGCAATTAAGTATTGAGGTATTTTTTGTTCATGAGGCGAGGCGCAAGTCTCAAGGCGTTTTGAAGCGTAAGCCTCAAAATAAAAAAATTGCATTAAGTGATAATAAAAGTCAAAAAATGATTTTTTATATAACTTCCAATTGAATTATGAATTAACAAATTTGCATACATATGAAACAAAAAATTGCACAAAATATAAAGTGACAAGTGATAAATTGTATGAAATAGAATTAAAATCCAAATATTATAAGAGTAAAATAATATTAAATCTAAAAATTGTATAAAAATATCATATAACATTAAGTTCAACTCCAATTTTCTTTTTTATCAATTCTCTACTCATTTATATTTAATTCCTAATGAAAGCTGAAGTAGTTGGCAACAACTTATGAATCATCTGCACTGTCATCACTGAGGTGGTCTTTATTTGAGTTGTTGCCATAACAAATTGGTCTATCCCCTGCCTCATTCGGTAGAGTCAAATGCCTCCCAATATGCTTCTTTTTAATTTATTTCAATCATGTTCATCTTTTAAAAATATTTTCATCAACATAAATATGAGCTCCAAAATTTTTAGGGTTGTGGTATGCAACTTTCAAGTGATTGTCGGTGACAGGCTGACAGCTACGACGGTGTTGGCTACGGCCTTCCAAGCTGGAGGTAGAAGCAATCGAGAGGAAGTTGTTGTGTTCGAATTTACATGAAGGCGTGATTTATGTTAGTTTTAAGAAAAGAATATGTACAAATTGGGTGAGGCGTAAGCCTCACGCTAGCGAGATGAGGAGTACCTCAAGGCGGGCCTTAGCCAAGCTGAGGCGCAAGCTTCACAATAAAGCTAGAGGCGTAAGCCTCGAGACGTTTTTCAATAGAATTGCGCTGAGGCGGGCCTCATATTGCGTAATTTTAAACAATGGCCCATAGTTTTGGTATGTCAGTTACAAAACAATGCAAGTATGTCTCCACACTTCTGTTGATCACTTCTATTTGGCCACCCATTTGTGGGTGATATGCTGTGCTCTTTTTCAAGACCATTTCTTGCATCTTGAATAACGCCTTGCAGAAATGGCCGAGGAATACTTTGTCTCTATTTGATACTATAGATTCAAGAATGCCATGTAAGCGCACTATCTCCCAAACAAAGACCGTGGCGACTGAGATGGCGGTGTAGGGATGTCTCAGCAAAAGTCCATCGTCACTTCCTCCCAGACCTTCTCAGGCAAAGTTAATGGTTGTAGTAACCCCCCAGTGCTATAGTCAAGTATTTCTGTCGTTGACACACATCACACATTGCTATTATATCTTCTACATACCAATGCATTTCTGCCCAATATAACTCAACTGATAATCAGTTGTATGTCTTTTGTACTCCTGAATGTCCCCCTATCTCACTGCTATGAAACTCCTGCAGTAGCTTAGGAATGTAACCTAAGGTTCATGGTAATACAAACCTCCCTTGGTATAGTAGCTGCTCCCCCCTCAGAGCATAACTTGGGTGATTGTCCAGGTCCTTCAACAACTCTTCTTTGATCTTCCTCAACTCTCCATTCTGCTTGCTCTCCAGACTCAATGCTTCCCATTCTAAGATGATTGGTACTGACAAGGCTACCAATTAGGGTTTCTCAACCCTCCTAGATAAGGCGTTTGTTGCCTTATTTTTCAAACCTGATCAGTACTGGATCTCAAAATTATATCCAAATAACTTGGATAGCCATCATTGCTACTCCTCAATGATTATTTATTGTTCCAACAAATATTTTAGACTCCTTTGATTTGTCTTGATTATGAAATGTCTCCCCAACAATTAGGGTCATTACTTCTAAATAACTAAGGCTATCGCTATCAGCTCCCATTCATACATAGATTTGAACCCTGCCCTAGTTGTGAGCACCTGGCTGAAATATGCAATAGGCCTCTAGTCTTGCATGTTTGTTGCTCCCAGCCCATAACCTGACACATTTGTCTCAACTACAAATGGTCTCCTAAAATCTAGGAGTGCCAATATCGATACATTGATCATAGCTTTCTTAAACTCTTGGAAAACTCGTGCCGCTCCCCCTTGGCCTCCATCCCACCACGAAGCTATCCTTCTTTAATTGTTCTTTCATAGGTCCCGTAATGGCGCTGTATCCCTTCACAAATTTTCGATAGAACTTGTGAGCCCTTAGAACCCACACAACTCCTACACGTTCTTAGGAAAAGGCCAATCCGCCATGGCATGAACCTTGGGCTGGTCAGCTGACACCCCTTCTCTGAACACCACATATCCTAAATATTCCTCCTGTGGCTGATTGAACGAGCACTTTTTCCAGCTGACAAATAATTGAGGCTCCCTTAAGGTATTCAGGATTATCTTCAAGTGTTCTATTTTTGTCCTGGTGTATATCAAGATGTCATCAAAGAATACCTAGACAAACCTTCTGAGATACGGCTGGAATACTTGGTTTATGAGGGACTGGAAGGTGGCAAGGGCATTGGTGAGACCATAGGGCATCACTAGGAACTTGTAGTGCCCCTCATATGTCCTAAAGGCCTCTTGTGCACATCAGTTGCCTTTATCCTGATTTGATGGTATCCCGATTTTAAATCAATCTTGGAGAAGATCACTGTTCCAAATAACTTATCCATGACTTCATCAGTCACTAGAATGAGAAGCTTATCTAGCACTGTTTTCTTGTTCAAAGTTCTGTAATCCACACAAAAACTCTAATTGTCATCTTTCTTCTTCACCAGCAGAACTAGACTAGAGAAAGGGCTCACACTAGGTCTAATGATCCTTGCTTAAAGCATCTCCTGGACTATGTTGCACTGATACGAATACGGCGACACGAATGCGACATGATACGGATACGAGATACGTCAATTCTTAAAAATACAGGATACGGGTACGACGGACACGGCATTATAATTTATAATCATACATAAAAATTAAGAAATCAATCAAAGCATAATATTTGAACAAAAAATTTGACGACAACAACATCATTTGTAGCCTTGTAGCTTATAATATCAAAATATAAGTAAGCATTAAATGTCTAGTACAACAACAAAAGCATAAACATAAATTATCTAGCACATGGAGTTTCAACTATTCAATAGAATGAATGATATAATTATCTTCTTCATTGGTTTGTCTTTAAACTTCTATATCATCTTTAATAAATATCATAACTTCTAATTCAAGCTCATCAAGTGAAAGATTAATAATTTTTAATATTTTTATATCATCAAGAGACTCAAATCCATCTCAGAAATGAGAGAATCTTGCTCGTAACAGCGGAAGTAAATACGACACGTCTTTTTTCTTCAGATTTCTTTTTGTTTTTCAACGGACACGCGTATCGGATATGTGTGTCCTTTTGAAATTAAATAGTATTTTAATTGGATACGGCTTACGGCTTTGGCGTATCCGACACGTATTGGTGGAGTATCGAAGGCGTATCCGTGTATCGGTGTATCAGATACAGCACGCCTTCATAAATAGGTGTATCGGTGCAACATAGCTCCCGGATTAGCCTCTCTATTTTATTTTTATTTTTTAATTTGAGGATAACGTTATGGTCTGACCCCTGTAGGATAGGTACCCTCCTTTATGGTGATGGCGTGCTCATGCTCTCGTGGTGATGGTAACCCGTCTACATTTCCTTAAATCCCCTCTATACTTTGTAACTCCACCAAGTATCCCAGGCTCGCACCTTGGATTGTCCTGAATGTGGTTTTAAGTGACACCATGATTTTGCATAAGTTAGCATCCCCATATAGCACTACCATTTTTCCCTCTACCTGAACCTCCATGGTTAGAGATTTCCAATCCACTTTTATTTCTCCCAAGCCACATCATCCCCAAAATCACATCCGTACTTCCCAAGTCCAAGGGAAGGAAGTCTTCAACCACCTGAATATCCTGCAAAGTCATCGCCACCCCCTTACATACCCCCCAACTCCTCTCTATCTTACCCGTCCCCATCATACCTCACATCCTTCCGTCTCCACCAACTACAACCTCAATCGGTCCACGACCTGATTCGAGATGAAGTTATGTATAGCCCCACTGTCCACCAAAAGCACCTCTGGTTGTTCCCCAATTTGCCCCCATGCATTTATGGTGTGATTTGGGGTGAATCCCACTGCCAAGTTTAGGGACACCTCTGCCATGTCTAAATGTAATTGTGATGTTTTCTCTACGACCTCCTCTACGTCGTCCCTGCTTTCCTCTCCCTCGCACACCATCAAGAATTGAACGGCTCGATTTTTGCACCTATGTCCCAGTATAAGTCTCTCCTCAAACCTGAAGCATAACCCTTTTACCCGCCTATCCTACACCTTCGTGTCTATGAGGTGCTTGAAATTGCTTCCATGTTGAACTCCAATGCTCTTCCCCTTCAATGCTTCCCGCTAGAATGACAATGTCTGGGTTTTCGGTGCCAGAGTCATAGAGGTACTCCCGTAAGCCCCTCTCATAGTGTTACTTTGGCTAGCCTTCTCCCTTTGATATTTTTCTTCCACTCTCTGAGCTAGCTCCATCGTTTCCCTCAGTTCTTTGGGTCTCAACACCTTGAGTTTTGATCGTATGTCTTCCTTAAGGCCCTTCATGAAATTCCTTTCCAACTCTTCCTCGAAAATCCCCCTCTCTAACTGACAGCAGCTCAAATTTCTCCTGATACTCCATGACTGTCCCTTCCTGAGTTAAAGCATAAAATTGCTTGTGGAGGTCTCCATCCCGAATGGATACGTTCCAACAAACAATCCTTAAATTCCCCCTATGAATAAATCGGATACCTAGACTCCCTCCATTAAAATTAAGCTAGCACTTTTCTCTCCAAACATAATCCCGCCATGAGCTTCTCCCCTTTTGTTAGCCCATTGATAGCAAAATAACGCTCCACCTAATACACCCAACTCTGAGCATCTTCCCCTTAAAAAATTGGCACCTTCAACTTCATCGATCTCACATCCATACCCCCATGGCTTTATCATCTATTAGTTCCCCCTATGTAGTGATGGTGCGATTCTCTCCCTTCCTCCTTTCCCTTTGGCTGATTTGGCTCCCATGACTTAGCCCAGCCACTACCTCTGCCGATCCACCAACCACCATGCCTGGGTGGTCTCCCAAAAGGTTCAGCCTCCCAACTTCTTGTTGTACTTTCTTCCAGAAACCCCGATCCACCAACCATTAGAGCCCCCCGTGGTGGTCCTTGAGGGTAAACACTCTCCACTTTATCATCATCTTCCTGAATTTTCATTCCCTTTGGTTCAACCCTAGGAACTGTCGGTGAGGCTTTTGACTGCATCTCAACATCTTCTTTATCATGTCTTCCAAGTTTTCAAAGCGGTTTTCTAAGGATGAGAGCTTTCCTTCCATGCCGAAATATCTTTCTTACATTCCAGCCTTTATTTGTTCCATCTCTCATTCCAATGCATCCATCTTCTTTATTGCCATTCACCTCGCTCTGATACCAATTTGGTACACCTTGAAGGGTAAAAAATAGCGAGAAAGCAAGGAATCGATTCGTAGGAGATGAGAATTGAAATTTGAAATTGTATTATTGAAATAAACACTGGAAATAGATGCTAGAGCACCACAAGATACAAGTGATCCACTATTGGCGATGTGGATCGGCTCTCCCATAGCAAGGCGCAGCTAGGAACCCATAATACAACAACTCCTCTCTAAAAACAGCAATCAGCGGATACATAACTTAAAGAAAATTGCCCTATTTATACCGCACTTAGCACTTCTATGGTACGTAATTAAAGGTGTGGAGGGTCCCAAGTGTGACTTTCCTGTTCCAAGGGTAACTTTTCATATCCCAAGGGTGGCTTTTCATATTCTGAGAATGGATTCTCATATCCCAAGGGTGGCTTTTCATGTCTCAAGAGGGGCGGGCCCAAGGGTGCTAATTCTGTCGCAGTAACACCTGTTTATGATGAAGATTTCTATCCGTAGGTATTCTTGCACTATATGTAGTTTTTTAGTTTGTCATCCTTGAGTAGAGATATATAGAACTTTATGCACAATAATTTCATAACTTGATATACCTATCCTTTTTCTTTGAGAGGGGACGGCTGAAGCAAAAAATGGCAATCGGGAGGATAGACTCCGTAATTTCATCTGCTTATATTTTTATTGGATCTTAATGGTGGTTTTATATCATAGAAATCATGGATGCGGTGATTTCAAATAGGGATTAGACCTTTAAATTGTGATGAGGATGCCAAGTCGTCCTATATTATTGGGCATCGAGAAATATTTGACAATTTGGAGTTGGAAACAAAGGAGGATTAGCATGCCATCACTCTCTTGTATTGAATTTCATGTATTGTTCAAACAGAAAATTTCGTTGCTAGATTTTGCTGGAGAGGATGTTGAAACATTTAATTTGGTATTGCTTCTTCCTCTGCTGTTCTATTTTCCTGTTTGTGTGATTATTATCATGTATAACCTCGAGTTTGATAATATAGAATTATAAGACTTAACTTTTGTCCCGTTGCCCCTCTGTCACGCACCACATCAGTGTATCCTATCCAGGCAAGAGTGTCTCATAAGAATATTTCTAGAAATTCTTTTTTTTTAACACTTAAATAGAATTTCCTTTTTATCTCTTTTGGTATAGAAGAAGGTCAAGTTTAAGAAATTTTAAATTGTTTTCCTATATGTTCCTTGTGCATGTTAAAGTAGTCTGTTTGAGAAAATGACAAGTGCACATGATAAACTTCAATTTTTGTGTTTGTTTTCCTAATAACAGTCTATTTACTTGGGTTGAGATGCAGCATGCGTACTGTTGTTGTTATAGAAGCATACTATTTATGTACCACCTGCCCTATCTATTAGCATGTGAAACGTGATTTAAGGGATGATGGATGAGTGTCAACATTGAATCATAGCTTAGCATGATGTGAGGATGACTAAGGGTTCGTTTAGGACGACTTTTTTATTGCTTCTTAAAATAACTTTTTAGTTAAAAATTAAAATTTTTATATTAAAAAACTGTTTTAAAAGTGAATAAAAAATTCGTCCCAAATGAAGCCTAAATTTATAGCTCTTGTCAAAGTGTGTAGATGGATGTCTCTTTAGTTTTCATCGGGGCAGTGATATACATTCTGTTAAAATCATTCTTGGAAAATAAGTTCTTTGCATATATTTCAAAACTTATAAAACTCTGTAGGCCATACACAAATTATCCAATTCATCCATAAGTTGACAATATGTTCTTCATCCTACAAACTACCATTTTGTTTGCCACTCCGTTAACTATCTTACCTCATGGTGGGTGCAGTCAAACCAAGTGGTCATGGCACTCATTAATCCCATCTTATTGTATTATAAAAGCATTTAAGGTCGTTATTATTTGATTATTGTATTCAGCACATATGTTAATTAATATTACTACTATCACTTTAGGATATTTAGAAATGATTGTAAGTTCCCCACGTCTAAATATATCTAATATCCTAGCGTATCTTCTACTTAATACCGTGCATTTATAGAATTTCTTATTTTACATGTGAAATGTCATTGCAGAATCCAAGATTTCGGGTGAGGTGGAATATTTAAACAAATCTAACTTTTTATAAGCCTTTTCCACGTTAACCTGAGGTCTGAGCAAATGAGTTTTTGCTCCAAGCCTCAAAACTTAAGCTTAAAAATGTATAGTGTATGTCAATGACATTTGTTCCGACTATTTGGGTTTTTGGCATAATTTGCACTCATTTTAATTGCGGTAGGCCAATTTGAATATCATTCAAAACTCCATAGCCAATATAAAGAACTAAGATTTGATATTGATCTTTGATATAATTTTATTGTTAAAAAAACTCTTTGGTTATTCTACTATCACTTATAGTACTAGAAATACTCCATAGATATTCGTATTGTCAACATTTATTTGGCACATTTCATTCATTAAATACGTCAAAATTATTTCTCAAATTACATGGTCATAAAACATCACAAAAATGATCTGAAGATTCTTTCTCTACTTTCTATATTTATTTCATTAATTATCTTGATGCAAAAAATCGCTTTCATTGTGAATCTTGTTGTTGGCATAGTATTTTTAAGTCTCCATTCCCTTTATCTCACCCATAACTTCATTTTACGTTTCATATGTTTTAGTTTTGAACTTTTTTAATTTTTAAATACTGATGTTAAAATATTTTTTCCTTAGCCATTTAATATTTGTTTAATCTTTAATTTTTTATCAATTGAACCACTGCTATATCGCTTCCGATGGCTCGATTAGGAGAGTGGATTTTTTGAATTTGAGTTATGTTAATAAGAAAGGTAGAGGTAGACCTAAAAAGGCTTGATTAGAAAATATTAGAAATAATATTTTTTTATTAAATCTAAAGGAGAATTTGACTCTTAACAAGGAGAAACTATTATGTGCGGATGCCAAACGGCGTCCTGAGGCCAATCAGTGCGTGCCACATCATCAATACACAATTGATACAGAGCTGTGTACTGGACCAATATACAATTGTGTATTGGTGATGTGACGCGTTCTGATTAGCCTCCGGAGTTCGGCGCTCGCACGTAATAATTCCTCCTTACATGACATAATGGAGAAGAAGATTCATGCAGCAGACCCCACATAGTGGGATAAAGGCTTAGTTTCTTGTTGTTTTTGTCATCAAACCATTGCAATATCATCCTCAACTCCAACTCTCAATTGTAATTACACGAACTACAAGATTTATGCATCATTTTTAAAGTTGTTCCCATTTTTTATTATTCTATAATATAAAAACAACTTCTCACCAAAATAAATATATTAACTGATCCTGCATCACATATTGAGGAGAAGTAAAACCACGCACGAAACAAACAAGAAATAGAAAATGCCGCGAAAAAGAAAGAATGCTAGGATTTAATGTGGGAAAACCTGAAAACGGGAAAAATCTACGGAGCCACATCACATCAAGAAATTCACTATGAAAATTGGGAGAAATAATACATATCTCACTTATGTCTCACTCTCTCATTCTCTCTTCTCTCTAGCACCATTTTTATGCAAGAACAAACCAAGATATACAAAACAACTACCAAGAGATGCAACCCTTAATGAAAAATGAGAGAAAAAACAGTTTTGTCCGCCTCATAGCACTGCGATGCCAAGTTGGTGCATCATGGCCCGCAAATCTCTGTCTCATGTTTGTATGACAGCGTCGCTGCGCTCCATTCTCTGTCTTTTTTGACCAAATTATATAGTGCTAGAGCGCTCAGGTACACTGCCAATTTGCTATATGAAATTTTTTTTCTAGTACAAAACACCCGAACACTAGTCAGGGAAAATCCCCTACAACTCCCAACGAGCCTGATAGATTGAATTGAGGTCTGAGGCAATATTACAACCCGGTTGATCGATACAATCAGATTCCACACAAAACTAACATCACACTCATTATTTTTCTGCAATTTTACCAAGCATTAGTCTTGCCTTTTTTTCTCTTTGGTGTCAGCTTGATCTTGTAGTTGACTCACCTAGGTTGTTAGGTTGTGATCATGACCATCTTTGGCTAAGACAGATCATGTAAGCATCGTTCGCTATCAAATTTTGCTGCTTTTTGAACCTAATATCACTTAAAAAGTGCTTGAAACAGAGTCGGGGTTCATTAGAAGAACAAAGTATGCAAGCAATTACCCTAATTTAACATGTTCTTAAAAATCTTAATTATCCATTACTGATTACACTTTGAGAATTCTAAGAACAAATTGTTGTTAATTATCTGTTTCAAAAGATTTTTAAAGTTTCTGAATCTCTGGTGTTGGATTTTAAAAAAATGTATCGTAGCTGTTAGCAGAATTCAGCTATGCAAATTTTCTCGTCTTTGATATGATTCAATGATCTTTCTATGCTAAAAAGAGGTAGGGATCGAGGAACATATGAAGAAAGGGAATGGCCTACGTTGATAGGAGTTTCTGCTAATTCTTGGAAAGGGAAAATGAAATGCCTGGCTAGTTGTTGTTATTTATTTATTTATTTAAATTTAAGTGCAAAATCATAAATTGATTTAGGCTTCGTTTGACACGACTTTTTTACTATTTCTTAAAGCAGCTTTCGAGTATAAAAATTTTAATTTTTTACTAAATAGCTGCTTTAAAAAACCGTAAAAAAGCCAACCCAAACGTAATCTTAGTTGGGATTCGAAGATCTGGCAAAACTTGCAAAACCCCTCATAGTTGCTAGACCATTTAGGGTAGCAAAAAAAAACTTTTTGTCTGTGTTTGATTGTATTCATCTCGATACCAACTCATTGATATAACAACAATAAATCTTTATCTCACTACAACTCATTGATATTTATATATATTTGTATGAATAAACAAACATTTGAGGTGATATATAAATTTTTAATTTAAAATCTCTTACATTGGCTTTGTATTTGAAAACAACTTTTGTTTTTCTTGATAACTAAACGAGTCAAATATAATAAACAAATTTTGGTTGGTTTATTTATTTAGTTGAGTTGAACAAAAGTTGAGCTCCCTCATCTTGGCTCATTTATACGATAGATTATTTTGTGTGGACACTGAACGCAGTTTACTGTCCGGAGACTAACAAGAATGCGCTATGTCAGCGGTATCGAGCTCGGTACCGAGTAGGAGGCGACGTGGTGCATTCTGATTAATCTCTGGATGGCGTCTGCATAGGATAATTTCACCATTTTTATACCCCTCTCTAAGCCAATTTCATCTTTAGTATTTTCTGCTTCTGCCAGGCATGCCGATTGAAGAAGACGACGCTTCAGCTGATAAAAGCAGCAGGTTAGTAGTTTGTGTTAAGTACACTAGTACAGTAGTATTGCTATGCTGGCATTACGCACCAGTAATGAATGTTTAGCAAACATTACCAATCTGATTATGCTGCTGTAATATATATTCATATTGTCACATCATTATCACACTGTCTGCTCATTGTTTAGGAGAAAAGATAGCTGCCTTGTATTATTTTCCTTTACGGGCTGTCTATTACTAAAAACTTTAAATCACCTTTCACCATTTAAACAGGTGAAAATTTGCATTTATGGTACTGGAAAGCACTGTTTACAGCCTGAAGGTACTCTTCTTCTTAGGCCTGGTCTTTTCCATGGTGGTGTCTTTTCCTGTCCACTTTTATTTAATTTGGGTGAAGGAATAGTATATTTGATAAATGTATAGGGTTTAATCAGTTTGTTAAACTTTATTTTGATGGTTTATCTAATTCTTCACTATTTTCATTATGTTAGTTGGTATGTCCGGCCTCTATGTAATGCTATGAAATTCAAATTTGACTAAGTCTTAAAACAGAATAAAAACTCTATATACAATTGTATTTCAATTTAGTCATGTATAACTCAAAACATTTAGAATTTTACTAAAATTTATAGAATTAATTATAAATGTATAGGGTGTAATCATTTTTTTTTTAATTAGAGTGGGCATAATAGGATTGAGACATATATGTGGGCATGCTGCAACTATATGACAGACGCGTATCTCTACTTATCTGATTGACGATTAGCCTTAATCGAAAATTCTCTCTCGTTATAGAGAGGGGTAATTAACTATAGGGATTGTGTCTATAGGAAACCAGAACTTAGATCATAAAGTCTTCATAAAATGAGGGTGAAATCTGTGGGTGGAATTAGTTTTTTTTTTTTTTTCTGAACAATAGATCCAAGATATCTAAAATGTGTACTCTTATTAATGACTTGATTGCCCAAAGTCACAATTCCTTCACACAATAGGATTGAGATGTACATAATTTTAGGGGTGATATAAAAAGAAAAATGTTTCATAGAATTTGAGCAAATGCATTTATTATATTAATAGAAAATTTTTAGTGTGGCTATTTGTCCATTCCAAGCTTTTTCTAGATTTGCCTCTAAATTTGCTCAAAATTTAACAAAAAATTGGATATTGCATTCACTCAACTCTTCTTATTATCACAAGTTAGATGAGTAAAATAATCTTAAAGTTAAGTCTTGATATGTTCTTGAAGATGTAATGATCTTAGGCTTTGTTTAGTGCAGTTTTTATAATGTTTGAAGAAGTAATTTTTTAGTACAAAAGAATTTAGTTCAAAAAATTTTGTATGCTAAAAAACTGTTTTAGAAAATACTTGTCTCAAATTAATACTTAATATTGATCAAATTGATTTAATTATTAGATTTTGTGTAATTTGTTGTGGGAAAGTTAAATTGAAATATTGAACTTGATTTGATTGATATGCATATGTCAATGTCACATGGGTTCTTTGATTTTTTTGGTTTTTTTTTTATTGGAACGATTGTATCTGCTGTGACTCCAAATGAAGTATTTGGCGGTTTAACTAATTCATCGACAGAATCTAGCGAGACAACTCACTGGCATCGGACTCACACTCGTTTTGCCCCACTAAAGAGACGATGCTATAGTAGAGGGGGTTTGAATCTGGAATGAGAGGGTTCCCAACCATATTCACTAGGGGTGTCAATTCGGGTCAGCGTGTCGGGTTCGGGTCGAACCCGGAACTGTTCGGGTCAACCCGAACCCGACCAGTTTTTAAAAACGGGTCAGGTTTTCGGACATAAACCCGACCCGATTCGGGTCCGGGTCAACCCGACCTGACACGAATGACCTAAATTTGACATAAAATTGCTAGTTTTCGGGTCAAAATCGTGTCAATATTCAATTTTCGAGTTAAAATCGGGTCAATCTCGGGTTTTCGGGTCAAATATGAGTTTTTGTGTCACTTTCGGGTCAATTTCGGGTTGCTGGGTCAACCCGAACCCGACCCGATTTTTAAAACGGGTTGATTTGTTCAACCTGAACCCGACCCATTTCGGGTTCGGGTTGACCCGAACTCGGATTTTTCCGGGTCGGGTTCGGATCGTGTTTCGAGTCGTGTCAAAAATTGACACCGCTAATATTCACCCATCAACCATACTAAACCTCCGATGAGTGTTCTTTGATTTTCATATCCCTATTCAATCCACAAATTAATTATAGTTCATTTTATAAATATTAATATGTTAAGATGAGTTAAGATGTCTCACTAAGATTAATGTGCTAACACATAGAAGAAGTAGAAAACAAATAGAGAAAGCCACTTGTTATTGATTTTTTTTTCCAATAATTTGGATATTCTTACTGACATATAGTTAAATTATAATATATATATTTGTGAGAAATTGGGGCTAATTATTTATATTTGAACACGTCAAAGACAAGCATGCGTGGAAATGATAAATGTCTGTCCGCCACCCACTGAACACATCAATCAATCAAATCAACTCTATCGTTTAGAATGTCTGCCCTACCGCTCATTTTATAACATGCTAATCCATTCCAAAATAAAAATTCTACTCAACCCTTTAAAATTAATATATGAAAATATTAATGCTGTGCTTGCAATGCTAAATATAAATGAATTGAAAAATAATATAAATAAAAATATTTGAAATTATTTTTATGAGTATTAAATAACTGTATATTATTATTATTAATTTAATTTAAAATAAAATAAATACAATTTAAACTATAAAGTCTAAAAATAATGGTGACTAATAGGCAATACAGATGTGGCCATCAGGAGATTATTATGTTGGTGATGAAAAATATTATAATATATTAAAAAATGTGTCAAATTTAATAATTTTCAAAGGCATCAAAATTTGAGCTAAGAAAGAATTCTAAATATTTTAAAATTTTATTTTCTTTTTTTAATATGAGGCCAAGCACCAATACTTTTAAAACAAATACATTTGGAATATTTACACCTCTTTTATTTCAAGTCAAAGAACACCTAAATCTTAAAATTCTAAACATTATTATATTTTTTTATACTATGGTGTGGACTTAAATAAATCAATAAAATAATGCTACAATAATTATCTAAAATACTGAAGAATGAGGCTATTTATTTTGTAATAAAATTCATTGTGACATTGAAATGAAGTAATGGGAATGAGTAAAATGAATATAATAATTTTTTATTTGAATATAATTTGATATTTCATTTATAGTTGGGTAATAATTGAATAAAATAATTAGATAATTAAATAATAAAAATGAATTCATCATATAGATTGACGTATAATTTTACATTTTACTTTTTAATTGGTTCTTATGCCTAATAAACAGAATCGAATAAATTCTGTTCGGTTCATGTCTAAACTTTGTAAAATAGTTGAGTGATTAAAATGCTGGATGGCAAGATCGTAATAATCAATTGCTTTTAGGTCAAATCGATGGGCAAAACCTAAATGTATAGTTTGTTGTTAAGCAAATCAATTAATTAATTATTTAATTTCGTTGTTAACTAAATTGATTAATTAATAATCACATGGAAGGTACCACAGCCAACAATACAAAACAGGCTACAATTAATTAATTTCTCGTTTGTTGTGTGCTTTAAATTTCTCCCCAAAACCATTAGCTTCCTTTTTCCATCCACCGATTTCAAAGCTTTCATGATTTTATGACTGTTCATATGATTTGAAAATTGAAAATTTTTAATGTATCTTAGCTAATTAATTTTGGTTAATATGGAGAATAATAGAAAGAAGACAGTCAAGTTAAGTAGACATTTATTGAAAAAATGGAGCAAGAAATTGATGGTTCAAAGAGGTATTTTGTTTGAAGGTTTCATAAATCTTATATACAATGTTGTAAAAATTAATAAGGATTGTTGCATCCTGGAATATTCGCGGCGGCAAAGAGATATAAAATTTAGTGTTTTGGCTTTATACGAAGATCCAGTATATAGACATATAAATGAGTAGGAGTGCAGCATTCATAAGCGACAATAGAGTTTTTATGTAAAAACTCCTAAAGGGGGGACCATGGGGTCTTGCCCATCCCAGTTTAAATGAATCCAGTAGGGTTTGCAGTTGATTACAAATGAGGCATTTCTTTGGGGAAGGCCTTAGCTCGATGTAACAAATATACATCATATAGAATGTATTACATGTTGGGAGTTGGAAGAATCAATGTTGGCCAGTTTGTTTGGTTGGCTGGTTCATAGTCAACGGGCAATGTTGGTCGGAGGGATTGTAATCAGTGGACGATAGAGATCGAAAGGATCACAATCGGTTATGACAGTAGTCAGAGTGAATGTAGTAGGCGGATGACGAAGGTCGGAGAGACTGCAGTCGGTGGGTGACGGAGATTGGAAGGATCGTTATTGGTGGACGACGATGGTCAGAGTTAATGTAGTAGGTGGATAACGGAGGTTGGAGGGACCATAGTCGAGCAACGATGGTCGGAGAGACTGTACTAGGGTGATGGTGGTCGATAGGACTGTAGTTAGCGAGTTATGGAGGTTTAAAGGATCATTGTCGGGCGAGGGTGGTTAGAGAGGCTGTAGTCTGGCAACATTATGGAGAGATAGTAGTCAGGAAGCAACGATGGTAGAAAGAATCGTAGACGGCGGGTGATGGATGTTAGAAAGATCGTAGTCGACAAGCGACTGTATTTGGGAGGAGATCCATAGTTGATATCATCCAGGAAGAGTTTTGACGATAGTCGGAGAACTAACAGAAGTCCGACGACAACTGGTGGTCAGGAAGAGATCTGGAGGTACTCGAGGAATAGGCAGAAGTCCAACGATAATCGGTGGTCGGGGAGAGATCCAACGATGGTCAACGACAAGGGAGCTCCCCAAAATTTCTCCTTTTTTCCTCCCCCCATGTGAAAAATGAGAGGCTATTTATAATTTTTTGGGAGTGGCATGCCCTAGTAAATATGAAGAAGATCAATGACAAGAGTGTTCCATCGGACGACTCATAGTAATTCTCTTGATCATGGAGCGTTTATCAAATATTTAGAGATGTCAGAATTGAGTGATCTTCGGCTCGTTATATTCTTCTCGTCGATATGCTCATTTCGACTGTAAGCATGTCATATTTAAATATCATTTGGCCATCCAACTAATGATTTTTTGTAACATATCAAGAATTAAATTAGGTTGAAGTTAGAGATGCCTAACTTTACCAACAGAAATGACAACAAAATTTGATCTTACTATTTTTTGGAATGAGACATCCATATCTACATAATGTAGATGAAAGCGATGATGTGGATATACATGATATAGATGAAGGTGATGATATGGATATATTGGATATAAATGAAGGTGTTGTTGTGGATATATAGGATGTAGGTGATAATGACTTTATGGATGCTTCAATACTAAACAAAGCAATAAATATTATAAATCCAATTTATGATAAACCTAAAACTAATAAATGTGTGAGGTCTTTTGATTCTTCATATTTCATGAGATTAAATAAAAATTTATAATATGGAGAACATAGATAACTCCCATCCCCTTAGGATCAACTCCTTAAACTCCTACTCAATGATTTTTATATAATGATCTTATGCTAGAGTTTGTCCTCATTGCATTAAAAAGTTGGATAATTTTTATAGTGACTTAAGCAATCTATCACATATGTAAGAGGATCCATTGAAGGTTCCATTCAAAAGTTAAATATAATAGTTGTCATGAGAAATATCACTTAGCTTTTAATGCTTATAGAAGAGTTGAATTCTTATGACACTTTGAAAAACTATGGATGAAGAACGTAGTCATAGTTGCTTGCCTAAATAATAAAGTTGAGTTAAAAAGGTGTGCTTATTTTTTCCTTGAGAACTAATACAACTTGATGACAATCGGTATTTCAAAGAACTCTAAAAATGTTATCAAAGGTGCACATTTTATCTAGTGATCATGATATCTTTGTTTGAGTTCTCAAGGCACACATTATAGAACTGGTTTTCTGATAGATGCACAATTATTCTAATTATTTATTTGATCAGTTACCTGAAATTACATGTTCTTAATGGGGATCTTAACAGTGACGTTAGTTTATATAAGGGGGCATACACTTATAGAAAGTTATATGTTATAGGCCTCCTATATTAATATACAATGACTATAACCTGAGATCGGGGCATTAGTTACTATAGCTTATACACAAAATTTTATGTGCAAGAATTATGATTAAGCGCGTATATAAATTATATATCCAATTAGAAATGAGAACATCCAAGTGATTTCATATCAAAAAGAGTTGTAATGCTATCTCTAATGATGAAATCGACAAATAGGCATTCAAAAAAGAACGAAAGTTCTTCAAAGGGAAGGAATGTTGTGTTGCAAAATAACTGTGAAAGGCTATAACATAATTATTAGTAGAGCTAAGTGTTTGCCACCTTCATAATAGTGTTTACTTTCTTTTCTTTATCATAATTGCAACATCATAATTATTTTTCATGTTAGAAGGATCCAATTGTCTTCTCCTTTTTCATTAAAATCATGCACCATGAAGTTTTCTTGACCAAGTGTTGAACATTAAGGGAGAGAACACCTTAATGCTCGCAAGCTCATCAGATTCACTGAATCCACTCCTCCTTTACATCATGCATTCTACTTCGAATGTTCAGGCACTAAACCTCAAATGTCATTGAGTCTCATTTTCATCCCCTATGAAATGAGCAGGCATGGTGAAATTTACAATTCAGAGGTAGGACAGGAGCTGTCCTTTGCTCCTTGCTCGCGAGCTGACAAAGTCAAACAGACTAAAGCAGTAAGAAAGAGGCTCGGGCGCTAAAGAAGAAGGAACTCTAATAGTGAGAAAGGCTCTTTTCTTTAAATTTTTTTATGATCTACGTAGAATCCTTATATAATATGATTTCTTGAGTGATTTCATTTAATACAATTCATGGAGAAACCTTACTGATTAGCTCTACTTAATATTGTAATACTTATTATTATGATGATATTTACTTAACTAAAACAAAAATAAAAATTCAAATATATTTCTTAAATAAAACAAATAACATGATTATTTCTTCCATTACAATAACCCTTTTAACCTCACCTATAAATTAAGCTAAATAAAGTAAGCCTCAATCTCAATCTTTATATAAATTTATTGATATGTGAAGCTTCCAATTTAATCTATGTCACATTTAAATATTTAATTTTATAACAATATTTCTTAATTAATCCCGAAAAAAAAATTTGTTTGATCTAAGCTTGCGCCGCATGGAATGGAAATTTGTCTTTACATCCGACATAAAAGCGCAACACGTGGCACTCACATGCGCACTAACAAACAATTATTATTTTTTCTGCCATTATTTATTATTTACATTATTATTATTATTTTTTGCAAGTCTGGCAATCTTAATTGTTGATAATGAAGTAAAGCCTAACTATCAAAACTCTAATTTTGTTTTATTTGCAATTAGATTAATTAATTATTATATTGATTTTTAATAGTATCATTTGCTCTTTAAAAAATAATTAACTCACGCTAAAATTAGCAAATAAATATATAAACATCTGATTAAGATAGAAGAAAAACAAAATAGGTAATTTAGAAAATTGGATGCTATAAAACAAAATCCTTTGAAGTATTTGATGGTTTTTAAATATATGCATTTTAAAAATGTTGGAGTTATTTGACTAAATGCAAGAAAAATATATTTTAAAGATATTAAAATCTCACATCTTAGTTTTCATTTGGAACAACTTTTTTATTTCTTTCTGAACTATCTTTTAAGTATAAATTTTTTTACTAAAGAAAATCATCTCAAATAAAACCTAATGTTTTATTCAGCTTTATAGTAATTGATAATTCCATCACATTCTTTATTGTGCAAATGCCTCAGAGTACATTATCTTTGAAATGGTCAGATTAAGGTTTTGTTTGGGACGACTTTCTTACTGTTTCTTAAAGCAGCTTTCTAGTACAATTTTTTGTACTAGAAAGCTGCTTTAAGAAGCATTAATTTTTTGTACTAAAAAGTTAAAGTCGTCCAGACACAAGTTAAGAGAGGTAGCAAACAAACACCAACAATGAAGACTAATCTTCCTTTTTTTTTTCTTTTCTTTTTTTTGAAGTTAAAAGAAACATTAAAAGGAAACAAATCCTTAAGAGCTATAAAAAAGATATTCCTGAGAGGAAATGAATAGTAGAAGATTAGAACTATTTACAAGCATGGAATGGAAACTAAATACTGAGCTAACTTTAGAAGCTCAAAATAACATCAATGCCCAAAGAACAGATTTATGGTATCTCCTACTAAAGATAACTTACTACAAACTTGGAAGAAACTGCTTCTTCAGCTGTCCTTCTAACAAGAGATTTCTCCTATTACTTGCCAATGTTGTTGCACCTCGCATCCATTGATATTGTGAGTCTCCTTGCAACCTTCATGAATTTTCTACGCATGAACAAAAGAAATCAGGATTGGAATGAACTCTGGACTCATTTATTTGCTTGAAATTTTCAAAAACAATTAGTTTACTGAATTCTGTTCTTCATTTGCTTTGATATTTGATGTAGTTAGAAATTACTTTACAAATAGCCTCAACTCTCAAGAACAATACATAAAGAAGTAAAATATTGAGTTTTTAACAATCATTTAAATTCAGTAGAACTTATTCATGGCAGCTTAAGAGCAACTTACGCAAAAGGTTCATCTTCTGGGTGTTTAACTGCGCCGGCTGTATCTCTGTAAATAATACGGCTGGTTAGCTCTGAAATCTCGATTCCAAACATGTTTGTCAATCTCCTGTACATCTCCTCATATGAATCGAAAGCGGAGAGATCGAGGGTGCGGCCGATATTTTCGGACTCCATGAACACCTTGCACTGAACAATCTCTGGACTAATATCATTTGCTTTTAAATCCCAATGCCATGGAAGTCTATCATCAGAAGGTGAACCATCCCCCTTGCCGTTTCGACGAATGCCTGAATCAGATCTATCTGAGTTCATATCCAATGAGCTGTTTAAGCTGAGAGAGAGCTGTGGTTCAGTGAAGATCTGTTTTCCAAAGAGTATGATGTGAGGTTTGTTTGCTTTGGATTCTTTGTTACATTCATTCCCCACACTTTGAGGAGGACAACCAATTTTTAACAAGTTAGAGTCATCTTCATAGATAGGAGATTTAGGAGGAATGAGGCCTGTGGGGATTATGGGAGGCCGTGCGAAGCAATGAATTCCAGAATAGAACAGCCCAGGCTGCAACTTTCTGAAGTGGAGTTCTGGTAGAGATGTGCCATGTTGAATATGCCTGGCTCCCTGTATGCTAGCTGCAGGGGTAGTGCCATCTAGGAGACTGGGAATGAGAGGGCTTCCGACAAACGATTGGCTTGAAATTTGAAGATCGAATGGGGAATCCAGATGCTGGGCGATCCGATGCTTTTTTCGTGGAGGTGAGAATGGTTCTAAATGGATGGCAGACATGGTTGATACAAGTTCCACCAACCAAGGGTTCACACGTTTTACATTCTGCAAAAGATCAGGCTCATCCCATGTCACCTGCAAAGCCATTTTCAAGAAAGAATAACTTATGGCTTAGATGGTTGGTCAACAACAAAAACACTTTGTGCAAGTATAATCTACTAATGATGTAGATGTCACAAAATGTCATTCACATTATGCATTTAGGGAATACTATAGAGGGTTTTATGTTGTGGAACCTAATTTGTTACGCCATGAAGAAAACACGCTAGGCAGATTTAGGCTTCGTTTGGGACAACTTTTTTAGTGCTTCTTAAAGCAGTTTTCATGTATAAAAATTTACATGAAAGTTGCTTTATGAAGCAGTAAGAAAACTGTCTCAAACAAAGCCTTAGTAGTGAGCAAGGAACTGGGGCTGTAAAACTCCTCGATCAAATCATAGTGAAATATGTAGCGGCAGTAATAGGATATAGTCATCAATTGGGTGAATCTATATAAAATTCTTTCCTCTTCAATTTCTAATTTTTGTCACTCTTGATGACTGACTTAGGTTTCATCTATTTCCCAATAGGAGGAATAACATTCATACATTACATCCCATGACTAATGCAATTCAGACATAATTTGTAACTCACCAAAATTAACAAAGCAAAAATGTCACCAGTGAAGCACCAAGAAATGATGAATAAGTTAATTGTTACACTACCAATAGCCTAATTTGTAAATCCTCAGTGTAATTAACAAAGGAAAACCAAGTTAAAAAGAAAAAGAGGGCCGAAGAAGCAACAATACCATACACTAAACTATAAACAGATATTGTGAAAACAAGACAGTAAATAAGTAAATATATACAATCAAATGCACTAGTAGATCCATAATAAGAACAGAAAATTTGTGTATTATAATGCAGGCAACAAACCTCTAGTAATCTCCAAGGAGACCCAGGCCATCTTATAGGATCAGCAACCTGAACTGATGATATTGTCCCCATGAACCAACTTATTCTTGAGGAGTCCTCAGTTTCAAAAGCCATCTTAAACCTCATTCCTGAACACCATTGGACTCTCATGGCAGCTCTCACTACTGATGCTTTTACGACGAACTCCGGTGCAGCAGCCCTCGGATAGTAAACAACCTCGAAAGGAAGCCCACTAGCTGCAAGAGTTGCTGCATCCATAACAGAATCTACCTTCAATTTCCCCTTTCCCTTACTGTTTGGATCAGAATTGATACCACTTATGTTATCATTGTCCCTAAGTAACCTTTTATCTCCATCCATCATGTAAACACCAAATCCCCCAAAGGTACAATTTTTATGATTCCATCCTTCAGATAAATCATGACCAACTTTTGCTCGTCTAATCCCCACACAAAGATCACCATTATCAGTTCTCAAGAACACAACTGAATCACCAGCCACAAGCTTCTTCGCACCCACAAAATTGCTCCAACCAGTTGTGAGCAAATGTCTCCGAGGTGTCCCTCTATAAATATGCCTAAATTTCCAAATCTTTCCATGTAAATCCTTTACTAGAACAATTTGAACAGGTGGAGTGGCCGAGTAATCCAATCTTGGGAATATAGTCTCAGCACAATATCTTGGAACAGAGAAACCACCACCATTATTAGCATCAGATTGGGTTAATGTCTTTACAAAATATAGAGGTTTTTCCTGTATCTCTGACCGGTTGATCCCTAATGAAATTCCTTCATCTTCATCATAATCCAACTCATGAGGCTTTAAAGGAACCAATTTTATCTCAGTGAATACCTCATCAGTGACAGAATCAGCCTTGTATTTTACAGATTTTACACGGCAAAGAATCATAGGGGGAATTTGCATAGAATTATCAAATTCCACAGAGCTTTTTGCATGCTCAGAATGACCTTGAGGTGAGTAATAGACTAAAGAATTTACCAGCGGCATCTGCACCATACCTCCAGCGCAAGCATGCCATAATTGGGAATCCAAGCAATTTTCAATGTTCTTCATTCTTTCTTCTGCAAATCCTGTCAATAATAGAAATAAATACATAAAACTCATGAATTTAATCATTTAGGGGATATTTACTTGCAAGATACAACCAAGATTTAGCCAAGATTTATGATAAACCTTAAATCTTACTGATAGCTAAATCCCATTTCCTCCCGTTTGGTTTTTAAGTCTGCAATTTGATGAATCCTACCAGTCGGATTTTTCCGATTTAAAGACGATCGCTGCCTCTTCTCCTTCTCGCCATGATCTCCTTTTGCGCTTAGTTCAGAACATAGATTGCGTCTTCTGCGCTCACGGCGATTGAATCTCCTTTCGCAGCGGTTTCCGTCCTCCTCCCGGCCTCCTCCGACGAGCTCAACTGTGCGGTGGCTGGAGAAGAAGTGAGGAAGGAGGAGAATGCTGAGAGTGATCAAGAGGACTGAAGAGGAAGCCAGGAGAGAAAGAGAACGCCAAGAAAGAGAGAGAGAGAGAGAAAAGACGGTATTAGTGTTTTTAAAAGTAAGAATTAATATAATTTTTTTGAGAAAGATAATTAATTATTTATATAAATAATTATAATTTAATTTATGTAAAAATGATTTCTAATAATAATTAAAAATTTTAGTTGGCTCATTATTTATTAGTTAATAACTATTAAAATTAAAGTAAGATGCTTACTTGTTGATGGAATTAAGAAAATTATTTCAGCGCAATTATCTGAAACAGCGCAGAAATAAATAAAATAAAAATACAAAATATAGCTCTGACTCTTTGTTTTTCTCTCTCTTCTATGAATTTTTTTTTATATAAAAAAAGATATTGAATAAATGGAAAAAAATCAATAATGTATTTTTATTTGTTTATAAATAATAATAATAATATTTTTAAATGACACAATCATAATAATTATGCAACTTATCTTGATATATTGGTTAAGGAGATTTGGCTACCAATTTAAAGGACTTGAGTTCAAGTCTTGTGTACATAATGTGTGTATGAATTTATTTTAATTGACCTAAATATATATATAAAAAAGAATATAGTTAAAGTTTATGATAATAAATTTTAAGGGGATAAATATATAAAGTTGTGTTCGGAGGGGAATAGAGTAGATCAGCCCTATTAAGCTCAATGATAATAAATTAATAACAATAATATTGAAGGCAATTTTTTTTTCTTCATGTATTTTTATCATCTCATGTTTGCATTTATGTTATTGTTATGTGATAGATAATTCATGACAGTGTAGATTTTTATGTCTTAACTTTGCATGAAAAGACAACATGCATGCACATATAAAGAAAAATACATAAGACTAAGAGTTTTATGTGAAAATTCAGGAAAGAAAAATCATAGGGAATATTCTAGTTGAAATAATCTATTGTGTACTTGAACTTATAGAAGTTCACTCATCTACATGACTTGAGATAATGAGATAATAAAATTGGGAACATTTGATTGATCTTTTGTAGTTATAGTAGTGATTGTTAGAGTAATTGATGGATGATAGTTGAACTATATAGGTTAGATGACATCAATCGAATGACATTGATTAAGTGATGGTGGTTGGACGACAATAGTCAGATCATGATAATTGAATGAGGGTGAATGGACTATGACAATCAGGCATTGGCGGTCAGACAAAGATAATTGGGTGATAGTGGTTTGACAATGATTAACATACCATAATATTGGCTATTAGTGATTGTTGTTGTTAAACATATGATAGAGATTACTAGGGTTCTATAGATATACAAGCTATATCCAATCTCAAGTCTCTCAACTTTGTAACAATATCTTTTATAAAAGTGCAGTTGAGTATACTTTTGTAAGTTCAGGTACATAGTTGATTTTTTTTTCTTGGGTTTCCGAATAAAAACTTTTGTATATTGTACATTCTTCTTTTTTATTTGTGAATGTATTGAATTTTCATGGAGAACTAAGATGCAAGACTCTCTCTCTCTCTCTCTCTCTCTCTCTCTCTCTCTCTCTCTCAATTGTCGTAATTTTTTTGGCGCATAATAGTTTGGAGTTATCTATGAAAAACTTTCTCAACATACTATAAATACTTTTTAATGGCTATAAAAATCAATCCCTCAATTATGAAAATCATAATCAATTTTGTAAAGGCCACTAAGGCCTCAATTTAAATGGTCATATGCATAGCATGGAAGAATTCCAAGTTCAAATCTTTCAACTCATAAAAAGGATATTGGATAAGAAAGAGCATAATTACATCATTATATAGTTCTATCACAAAACTACAATAATTTAATGACACTATTGCAGTGCCTCATCATTATGTGTCAGCTCCTCAGTCTTTCCCTCATTAAGTTTTCTTAGACTATGCTAGTTCAACTCATCATTTCCACGTTGCTTGACCAACATGTAATTTTTTGGTTGTCTTAAAAGACTTAAATCAACCTTATCTTATTGATTTCTTTTTTGATGTTATAAAACATGAACTTTTATGCCTTACTTAGAAGAAATTCCCTTTGAAGGAAAGAAAATTACCATATCTTCAAAAGATCTTGACCTTTAATTGATGCAATTCTCCAACATTTATAAACGCGGGGTTCAAGTTACATGCAATTTTTCCTTGTAATGGGACCTCAAATCCTTATGAGCATATCGACCACCATAAGACCACATGCACATTCAATAAACTTCTGATATAGCCATTTGTCGGGTCTTTCTCAGAACCCTCAAGGGACAAATTCGCTCCTAGTTATTCTCTTTCTTCTAGTAATTTTCATACTCTATCAATCTAGTCAAGCTTTTTTTTTTTTGAATAATTTATTATTAATTAGAAGATCATAAGGAAATCCTTATATCTATTTAAGATTTACTTAAATGATGAAGAGATCTTTAAAGAGCATTTTCAAAGATTTTTTTTTTAAGTACATAAAATTTTAAGAGTGGATTCAGAGTTATTATGAAGTAAATTTATTAGAAGTCTCCACCCTAAACCTTTTTGCTCCTCATTGATGTGAAAAATAATATACTCCTATATTGATCTTATTCATTGAATTGAAGCATACAAAATTATTAATGAGGCCATGAGTATTCTTCAGAAGTAATTTGAATAATATTCATGTAAATATAAAAATTTATAGTGAAATAATATTCCTTGTACCATATTGGGGTTATGCTTGGTTATAGCTGTACATCATGTTTATGTTTATCATATGCATTATATCATTATCATGTAAACTAGTGTTATGTATCTTATGAAATAAACATATATGTGCATCAAGTATATGCAAGAAAGAATGAATGCAAAAATCATGTATGATCATAGAGAGTGTTTTTTATATTATTATATCAATTTAGATCATATCAGAATCATATCAATGCATGTTGTATCAAAAGTTATATCACTATGTATTAATTGTAAGTCATAATTCTAGCTAATTATATTATACCAACCATATGATTTTATAGTATCACATACTATACAATATCATTCTTATTTCACTCAAGACCAATGTGCTCCCAAGGATTTTCTATCTCTATAAATTTTTATAACAACAGACCTTAGTGTCGAAGCACTCCAAAACACATTCATCAAATAGAGAAGACAATGTTTTAGTGCCGCATTGCCACCTAATTAATATCCTTGATTTTCTTATGTTGTACAGAGGGCTTGGTGTCACAATGCTCCTCATGGGCAATTCTATCCTGATCAAAATTTCAAACTAATTTTAATTTATATATCTCTTTTTAAACATTCCAAAAATCAAATAAGCCCATCATATTTAGAATTTTTATGGGGCCCTATTTAGGCCAATAGGTATTCGAATTACTGTACATGTGTGTATTACACTTTACCTCATTGGAATTTTTAAAATAATGTATAGCATATCAAAAATATATTGAATATTTATCTTTCAAGTAAGTTTCTATTTAAATTATGAACAAATTTTTTTATATAAATAATGTTGCATTTAATAAAAATATTTAGAAGCCATGTCCATGAGATAGCCTTAATGGGACATAATTCTCACTAAAAATAGCTCATGGGACATCTGACAGATAGAGTCTCTGCTCACAATTTTTGAAAGGGATATATATGAGGCAATTTTGAAGGGAAGTTAATGGTGGATATGATCATCTCTAAAAAGACTCCATGAGAGTAATCAATTGATATAGATATTATCTCCATCCGGTGTCTTTGTTGATTGTCCAAACCTACTAACCTGCCTGCTTTCTCCGCACTACTCGTTATCATCCACAATTGTTGGATGAGTCTATCCTCATTGCATTTCGATGCAAATGAAATATATCATAACAAACTAAAAAAAAAAAAGATATATTCAATTTTCATCAAAATAAATAACTTCTAGTAAAAAAAATATTTAACCAAATACCTGGTATTTTAAGGCCCAGAGTTTAAAATCTAGTTTTATTTATATTTATTCAAAAAATATAATATAAATATATTAAATATTCCACACGACAATGATCTCATGAGAATTATTATTTTAGAAATGCAATGCGGACCCGACTTAATACAGTGGTTGGATGGCAAAAATAATAATGATAATAAAATCAATATATATATAATAAAAATAATAATTCAACAACTATTTATTATTTTTTATTAAATTTTCTCTCTTTCATTTATCTTTAATTTTTTCAAAAAAGTCCAATAATTTTATTTTATTTTATTTTATTTTTTTGAAGAGAATGCTATGCGTCATGTGTGTGGTGGACCGGTGAGATGAGAGTGCGACGTGCGGTTTGTCGTCTAAAGAATAATAATAATAATAAAATAAATAAATGAATGAAGAGAGAGAAAGCGGGGAGGACAAAGATTCCAGGATCCGGTTCCGAGTCGACCTGAGATGTGGAACCCACAATTTATACCGCTTGCACGTGACCTCCCATCCTGTTTGGGCCCACGTGATAGGCCTGACGTCCTTTCCCTGGCCCATCTCAATACTCAGTCCAATATAGGTGGGCCGTGCCTAGCGTTGTCACGGGCCAACAGGAGAAAGCAAGAGGCCCAACTAGCTACTACAAAAGCGCACCTTAAATCCAATATGTGATTTTTGTTATAAAAGAAACATAATTAATTTCCTCACTAAACAAATTTAATTAGAAGTATTGAGAGTAGAAAATTCAAGAACTTTATGCTTTTATCTTTGATAAGGATCTTTCCTACTCTATTATGAGGTTTAATATATGAAATTAGCTTTATTTTTCTTTAATTAGGAAATAAAAAATCTAGTAATAGTCAAATTTATCATAATAAAAATTAGATGGTTAAGTTAATCACAAAAAATCAAAGAGGTCTAAAGTTGGTAAAAAATAATTTATTCTCAATATTTTAAGATTATTAGTAAAGCCTATGATAATGTATTAAGGCTATTTATCATCCTTATGTGTCTTTTAATAATTTCTTTTTTACATAAACTTTTTTTTTAGTAGATATAAATCATATGGAATATTTTTTTAAGTTTACTCATTAACTCTTATAGCAATAGCTAGGGATTGTGGACCTTAAGTAGACAAAAGTTCGCCTTGAAACACTTGGGATCAAACTCATTTTTCAAACAAAACTTTTGGATGAAGATCATTTAAGTATACTAGGAACTCAACTCTCATTTTTCATTATTTATATGAGATTTTTATATTTATGTGTATCTAATTAAATATGACAATGATGGAAATTATGCAAGAAAGTTTATGTGACTCTACATAACCTTACATGACTAAGATAAGGTTGATGAAGATAGTGATAATGATATACACCTACATCATACATTTAAGTCACACACACACTCTCTCTCTCTCTCACTATATATATATAGTGATTGTTTATTTTATATATATATATATATATATATAGTTCACATTTTTTTTTAATAAGCACATTTTATTCATCCAAAAAAAAAAAAAAGAAGGTTACAACCAAGACCACAAAATAAAAATAAAGATTGCAAAAACTAAAATTGAAGAGAAAGAAAAAAAAGGCAAAGAAGCTAGTCGGGCTCAGTAATTGACACAAGCTTCCAACCACCACCCAGACGCCAGGCCCGAACCATCCGAAGGAAGGAAAACCAACAATCCACATAAAGGACAAGAAGCATCCAGCATCCGAAAAAAGGCCATCAAAATAACAAAAAGATTTACCACCAATAGTTGCAAAAAAGTCACAAAAGTCAAGGTGGTAAGTAAAAAGCCATATCATAGCCCACCAAAAAAAATGTTACAACTGTATCGCTAACCCTGAGTGTTGCGTTAGGTAGTCGATAGAGAGCGTAAAACTTGTCAAATTATTAAGACATGAATGTTAAGTGTTTCGGAGATGAGGATGCTCAGGTGGATGAGTGGTTTTACCCTTAAAGATAGGATATGAAATGAGCATATATGGGAAAAGGTTGGAGTAGCTCTTGTGGAAGATAAGATTAGAGAGAGTCGCCTTAGATGGTTTAGTCACATAAAATGGTGGCCTTCTGATGACCGGTAAGGAAAGTGGAGGTATTAGATTTGACTTATGTTAAGAAATGTAGAGGTAGACCTAAAAAAACTTTGTTAGAAAATATTATGCATGATTTTTCTTTAATAGATTTAAACGAAAATTTGACTTTTAACAAACACAATGGAGAAAAAAGGATTCATGTTGCCGACCCCACGTAGTGGGACAAAAGCTTGATGATGATGTTGTTGTTGTTGTTGATTTAGAGATTATAGCATGTGATATAGTGGACGCTGGTATCAAAAATGATTTTTCATGTGATGATGTGATATGAATAATGAAATTATTTTGCTTTTAATATTGTATGCAAGTTGCGAAAGTAATTAGTGTCTAAAATCGTAAGAAATTCTTAGAAGAAGATTAACTGAAAAACCTCTTCTCATACTCAATATGATACCAATCACTTAGAAGAAGATTACTTACAAGTTATACATCATCTTTAGAAGCAATAAATTTTTATCCTAGTATAAGCTCATTATACAATTATACTTAGCTTTCCTTTATTTCTTTGGTTTATGCTTTCATTTAACTATAAAGACATCAACTTATGCTAATGCTTCTTAAGATTCATTTGGGACGACTTTCTTACTGCTTCTTAAAGCAATTTTTTAGTACAAAAATTAAAATTTTTGTACTATAAAGCTGCTTTAAAAAGCAGTAAGAAAGCTGTCCCAGCGAAGCTTTAATCACCATCAAAATTATATGAAATCTCATCATACGAGAACACAACATAAAAAAGCATACACCCTACAAAAACATGCCCTCCATTTCAACTTTTGTTGCTCAAATGTGTTTGATTTCTATGCATATCCTTGTCATTGAAAAATTAACAGACACAAATACATAATCCATTTTAAGTGTGAGTTAGGTCAATGCATATACAAATTAGGACCTTTTTTCTAATGGCATTATAGCTCACCATCATGCACAATGTCATGCTCAATATTTCAAACTTTTGCTTGATCTCCAACACTACAATTATTTTATCTCAGTTGAATACATATAGATATCTCCAATACTATACAACTCATCTTGATCTGTTGGTTGGGAGCTTTGGCTACCAATCAAGAGGTCTTGTGTTTGAGTCTTGCATACATGATGTATGTGTGAATTTGCTTTAATTGGCCTAGTATCATATTGACTAAGTACTCTACTCTATCTCAAATCCAAATGCCATAATGATTCAAAGAATACCGAGCAAATTCTTTCATTCATATGATCCAATCTGCTAGCTTATCGACATTCCAATAGAGAACTTCATATTCTCCCTATAACTTGAAATAGCTACACATCCCTAACAAAGTTTATCATCCTAAATGTCTCATATATTCTCAATATATCACTTTCATGGATTAGTCAATCTTATCAATTAAATAAATTCAATGACCAACCAAATCAAATTATAAACATTATGCATTACAAAAATTATTAAAAGGAGGCATTTAGTGAGCCTCTATATAAATATAACACACAATTTTAATTGTTAACAAATATGATAACTAATTTGTCATTAATAATTAGCAAAAAGCTATCAGCTATCTAACTCATTTTAGTATCATTTGGGATAATTTTATTACTGTTTTATACAATAATTTTTTAGTGTAATTTCTTTTGAAATTAACAAAAAAAAGTCAAAAGCTATGTCAAATGAGATTAATTATTTTTTGCAGATGCCGAACGTCATCTGGAGACCAATCAGAATGCGCCACGTCGCCCCTGCCTTAAGTACGGTGGCTTGGTACCGCCGACGTGACGCATTCTGATTAGTCTCCAAACGACTACATCTGACCTCCACGTAGAATAATTTCTAATCAAATGAAGTCAATCATTGATAAAAAGCTTTAAGCTTCAAAAGTTTCAAAATTACTAGAAAATTTCATAAGTTTAATTATAAATTTATTTTAGCAAGTTTTCATTAAAAATTATCTATAATTTTATTTTCTTAAAATAACAAATAATAATTTATAATTTCAATCACCAAGACAGTAACATAATATTAAATTTTACTCGAATTTACAAAAAAAAAAAATCTTATGCCATTTTATCTTCACTTCGATCGTGCTTAGCCGACCCCATTCTCTTCCTCTCAAGTCGCTCTTCGCAGCCCTTTTTCCCTCTTCAGATTCCCAGACTTCGATCGTACTTCGCCTTCTTCGATCCTTCCCACTCAATTTGCTCTTAGACTGCGACGCTAATTGAGCACAAAAAGGTAGGGTTTCGAGGTGAAGGCAAAAGCTTCTCACTTTTTTCTTTGGTCCGTATTTCAGTGCGCCCCCCTCGTACTACTCTGCCGTCCTCGATCGACCGAGGGGAGCAATCTCAAGTTTGGTTTTTTTATCCTAGCGGTGGACCCATCATCATCTAGGGTTCCTAGTCATCATCCGGCCATATCTTCCTTCATCGATCAGCTTCAGCGCAGTCTACATCTCTGGCGAAGTTGGTTTTCGTTCTCATTTTCATTTCCTCGAGTTTGGTTTGTTGCTTAATTTTGTATTATATGGTTTACGAACAAACATTTATTTTCTGACATGTTATTTTTTTCGTTGTTAGGTTTCATTGTTAGTTTGTAATTTCTAAGCTACCTTTTTTTTTTCTAAGCTACCATTATGAAGGTATGGTGGGTTGATTGTTAGGGTTTGGGGAGAAGGGGTTAAATAACACTGGGTTTAATCTTGGCCTTTTTGGATTGAAATCATGATCCAGACCAAAGCTTATTACTGCAAATTTTAAACTTAAAAAAAAATGACCAGGTTGAATTCGATCAGATTTTAGAAGAAGGTTTTTTAAGACCTCAATTCTCGGAAAAAGAGGAGCCAAATCTGGTGAGGTTGGATTTAAATGAAGATGACATCAGTGGACCTTTGACATTTAAGGGTTTGACATACTTTTTTATGCTAGATTATTTATGTGATATGAATTCTTTTTCATTTTTTTTATAGCAAGAATCTTTACCCATACAAATGAAATCCACATAGTTCGCTTAAAAACTGGAAATAGACCTAACAGTTAAAAAAGAGTTTTTGTTAGAGCTTAAAATTTTATCTAATAAGAATGTATGTATAGTTTATTCTTTTTTGAGCCTTATAACTTCATATGTTATTTGATGTTGTGAAATGAAATAAGTTAATAACTATTTGCGCTACTATTAGTGTTAAGATTGCACGGTAACATCTCACAATTAAATCCTTGTTCTACTCTTTCTTAGTCTCTCTTCATTCACCAAATGAAGTGTTTGAGATGATTTACGAACTTCCATAATTTTCAGTATTGCAAAGAGGTTCACAATATAATTTAGTTGACTTTTTCTTTGAAATTTTGTTCTTGATAGATTATCAACAATAACAGTAAGGATTGTTAGGTACAAGAGTTGCAGAGTTCTGCACAGATTCATACATTTCTGGACACTTAATCTTTTAAAAATGATCATTTTATTCTTTTCAGTGTAGTTTTGATTTAAATGGAGAAGAATTTATTCTTGCAATTGGTAGTTGTCCATATAAAAGGCTGCATGATCTTTGAAAATACTAAGATGCTATTTGCTTTAGGATGAAGCATAAAATTATATTTCTAATTAAGTTGAATATGCCATAATTATGATAATCATATTATTGTCTGCTATTCAAACTTTTATCATTTAAGTTTAATATTGTAAAGGAAAAAAAGATGCACGGGCTATCCGAGAGCTAATCATAAGTGTAAAGGTTTACTTAGTTTCTTGAGTTTGCATTACATACTAAATCTAAAGTTGGAAAAAATTACATCTCCATGCAAAAATTGTGTTAATTGTTTCATGATGACACATGTAGTTAAAGAGCACTTAATGTGTGATAGCATTGTCAGAGATTACATAATGGATTTTCCTTGGGATGTTTACTTCATCACACATTTAGTAGAGTCTACTGTAGTACATAGATCTTAACCTCTTATGTACAAAGAGGTTATACACGACAAAACTCTAATTAAAATCAAATTACTATAAAAAGGCTGTATGATATAGAAAGTGTGTTTCATGATATGATGGAAATTTTTTACCAAGTTTATGATCACATTAATGAGGTAACTTACATGCTAGATAACATGGATAGTATTAATGAAGAACATGGGGTCGAAGGATTGATTCATCATAACGATCTGTCATTGCTGATAAAATATATGGACCAGGAGTTTTATCCTGGTTGGGGATGCAACCATCTTGTGATGATTGTAAGTATTATAGTTTTGCAAAGCTAGATTGAGAATATTAGATTAAAAAATATATTTTGTACTTGTATTTTAAATTTTTTCTTATGGGATTTAAACTTTTCAAATGACTATGATTACGAATAATATTTTGTGTAGATCTTTTATTTCTTATAACTATGTTGCTTCATAACTATATGTCATGAAGCGAGCCAAAAATATATTGGCTTGATAATAAACATAAAATCGTAGTGGCTTAATAATAACATAAAATCGTAGTTGAGTAAATGAAGGCCACAATAAACATAATCTTGAATAAAAAGATTTTTATGTTGTCAATCAAGTTGGGTCTACTAATATCCGAAGCTAATTTTTTTTCCTAATAAGCATAAACTTAAATGACTAAATTCAATCTAAATAAGTTATCCCTGTCCTCCTTGTATGCATTGTTCTTATTCACATGATTCTTGTCCTACCTCTTTTCTTTTACTTCCTTTTTTTTTCACTAAGATTTTTTCTATAAATGCTAAGACATGGAAAGCCATTCATATGAAATAAAAAAGAGAGGATTTATTCTTCCTACTAACATTGAGCTCATTAGTATACAATGATATTGGAAATGCTAAGAGATCATCATTATTAAGTATGCCACTGGATCATTAATGAATTAGAGAATTTGAATGGGGATAATTAGTTGGGTTTTGGAAAGTGAAGAGCAACGAAATGTTTTGAGCTTTAGTAAGACTATGGTTTGATGTTTGTCAAAGATGGCTAAGTGACTTATAAGCCGTTGAGATAGCCAAACGCTTGCTATAGAAACAAGAAGTTGAATCATTATTGCAAACAAATTTTTTTCCTTCAGAATTTAATCATTTTGAGGGCTATGATTAAAGAGAGAATTGTTGCCTTTCTTTTCTTTTCCCTTGAAATATGAGGAATATTTTTCTTTGTATGGTGATAGACACGTGAGTTAGCTGAACTTGTAGATCCACATAATTTCCATGTCTTCTTTGTAAACTTATTAGCTGCAATATTTTTTGCTCTTGCTATTCCTTTTTTATTATTTTTTTATTTTTATTTTTTTATTTTTATTTTTTATTTGTTCCTTTCAATTGATATGATAGTCAATTATGAGGTTCCATATAAAAAGTTTGAGCCATATTTGTTGATGATAGGAAAATGAAGATAGATTAGTTTTTTGAAAATGATTTTGAATATTGAAATATGTAGATTGAAGATTAAATAGAATATAATAATATTAATTTGCCTCTTTTTTGGGAGAAAAATAATAAGTTGAGTTAGGAAGGTTGGGATCATCTTAACATGTAGGTGTTGAGAGTTACATGCCTATCAATTATCATTATCATCATCTTTAACATTTGTAGAGAAAGATCATAAGTGGAGTGATGGAAATTCTAGTAGATATTTATATAAAATTATTTGTTTTAAACAATGTATACATTTTATTCTCAATGTATATGATAGTGTTAAGTGCCTCTGCAACCAAACTTATAAATTAATTTAATGTGATTATTAGTCATTTGAGTAATGATATTGAATATGATGAAATTTGTACCTTGAGTTTATTGTCGTCACTATCTTTGAGTTGCATTGCCATAATTTCCATAGATGTATAAAATGAAACTCAACTATATTATAACTCTTATTGGCATCAAATATTCTAGATTTTCTGCTTTATACTCTTGAGTATTAGGCATTTGATTGTTGGTTCATCTTTATCTATGGACACCAGTTGATTGACTTTTTAATCTCAGAGGTGTGATATGAAAATCAACTCTATTCTTAATCTACATCAAGAAATCAAACTGTTAAAATTTCAACGATAATGATTTTTTTTAATCTTTTCATGATTTGATGTCCAACTTGTGATTATAGTTGATTTGACTGATCATCTACTAGATCTTATCCTAAACCATTAAAGAGAATTTCACTCTTGGGAAATTATAGCTCTATGTGAGGAAGGTTGCTTTTCTGGCCTCCTTGGTGTGCCAATTTGTTGCACTGCGTTATTGACCCTTCTTGCCAATGTGTAAGTCTACTTTTATCATGGCTTGTAATGGTTGTGCTCTTCTCGAGAGGATGTGCAACTCCAATAGTACGCAGTGCTTCATCATCAAATGTTCCATGGCAGGCAAAACTTATCCAGGCTCAATGTAAATCATAAAAGACTTAATGGCTTGAAGTTATCCACCTTTAGGCAGCTCCAATTGGCAGGCATGCATTGTAATCTTTTAAGTAATTGGGTAGGGCCAATACTAAATTGACTTCAACTTCTTTCCTTCTCTCATGAGTTGATCTTTGCCCAAGTGCAGCTATCAAGGATCACCCATTTGGAAGTTAGCACTCACACAATGCCAATCATGCCTTTCCTTTTACTTGAGTTTTTTTACAATAAATTCTGCAACATCCTTGAATTACTTTTAAGGAACTTTTGTATTTTCTTTGATCGATTTTATTCTCATCTTTAGTAGTGGGGATGATGGAGAACTAGAGGTTAAATGGTATTTGAGGCAAGTAACCCAAACAAATCTTGAAAGGACTCTTCATCAGTGAAGAGCGCACAACTTGATTGAAGATAGAATATAAGTAGGGTTGGATATCACACCAAGTGTTGCCATTCTTATTGTTTTAGCCTTGTAAGAGATACAACTTTGTTATGTTCATCACATATGTTTGGCCATCTATTTGTGGATGGAAGGAAGTGCTCCTCTTCGACTATATGCCATTATGGCCGACCAGGGCTCCTAGAAATGGTTGAGGAATCATTTATTTCCACCACACACAATTGTGCAGGGAAGTACAAAGTGTGTTTACTCATACTGAAAGAATAATTCTAGCACTTCCTCATTGGTGATGGTCTTTTTGTAGAGTATCAAGGTTACCATATTTGAAAAGCGATCCATGACTACAAAGAGGATGTTGTATTTTATTTTTTTTATTATTATTTTTTGTATTGAGCGGTCCTTCTAGGAAGTCTATGGACATGCTTTCCTATTGGGGGCTTGGCTTGGGTACTAATTTATACAATGTAAGCTCTTAGTTTGCAAGCTTGGAGGTACTGCATGGAATGCACCCTTTCACAAACTTACCCCATCTTGTTGCATTTTGGGCCCGTAGATATAGCATTGCGAATATAATATCTAGTTCACTTCGAAGTGTTTAGCCACTTTGAAAGAGTACCTCTCACATCCACCATTAGGTATGCACAATTACCCTCCTTTAAAGGAGGTCATCTGTTAGACCGGTCCATTGGATCGGTCCAGCCAGTCTGCCGGGACCGACTTACGCAAAACAGGCGGAACTCTCCGCCTTTTTGTACGTGCCGAACGCATGTCGCAAGCTTTCAGGGGCTGTTTTGGAAGGATTTTTTAGGGTTTTGGGTAGGAAGTTTGAATGTAGGGACTGTTTAGAGAATTTCTTTTGAATTTTATGTATTAAATAGCTTGTTTTTCTAGGGTTAAGGCATCTTGAATTTGGCTGAAATGTGAGATCTCCTAGATTTAGGTTTTCCTTTGGGCTCTAGCGGCTTCTAGAGATTGGGAGAGATCAATCCTCCTCTCGAATAGAGGATCAATTATATCTCGGTATTTTCTATTTCCTTTTCATCAAATAATACAAATTATCTACTGTTTTCATGATTTTGTGTGGATTTTTGTGGAGAAATCTCGCTGTTTTTCGAAGATTGATAGAAAAAACTTGAGATCTACAAGTGTTTCCTATCATCATCACGCCATGTTAACTCCAAAGGAGGTATTTATCTCTAGCTTTTCAGGTTCCTTTTAGGAAAGAAATCAACTACTACTTATATCTCTTATATGCACGAGCACAACAACAATCCAAGAGTTCTAAAATTTTAAAATGGAAGTTAGAGGTATTTTTATGGATAATAGTATATCATAACATGTATTGCTAATATTAACAAGATTTCTAAAAGTTTAATAGCCAGTTGCTTTATGGTAAAACTTAAGACTCTAAAACGATTACCCGCAAGTTAACATAAAATGAAGTTAATACCTTGATTTACATATACTAAACTTGCTAATAATTTTTTTTGGGATTAAGGTTTGAAGCCGGAGGGATGGACAGGCTGAGAGCGAAGGCTGGGTGAGTAACTTCCTATAGTATCTTACTACTGTTAAAGACATGTTAAGATCGCCTGATGAAAGGGGTTGATCATGTTGTGCAATAAACGCATAGCTGACATATGTGATTAGAATGGTTATCTCAAGCCTTTTTTTAAGGGTTGTCCTGTGTCATGTATGAAATTCATTGTATTCTGCTCCTTTACCTATCAAAGAGTTGGGATTATTATGTTTTATGATTGATTAGCATATCTTCTACTATGTTTTAATCTTATATGAATTTTCATACTATGATTTGCTTTGATAAGCTTGCTATTGACCTATTATCCTATTTTTGTATTTTTAGATTTGAAGTTTACTTCAAAGCTAGGGAAAGAGAGAGCAGGTGAGATGTCATACATGAGGGGAGATCTTTTGACAAGGATGAGGAAGCTTGTGAAGGGTCTTGCGAGGCCAACTCCCGTTTGGCTCAAGGCCATGGAAGAGTAATGCATCTACCCTCATATCTATCACTGGTTAAGTTTACTTAATTATAATCTCTGTCTGTTGCTGTAAACTTTAGAACTAGAGTAGTGGGAAATTTCATTGAAAACCATCAATCATAACTTCTACCCAGGAGTTAAACCTTTCTCCATTCTTTCAACTTAGTAGTTAGGAGTTTATTTGCTGGGCCTTTCTTCAAGTTATCATTTAGTATCATACAAACCAAATTTAGTGGATTCTATGGCTGAAATTGTTGAAAGCTATAGTTAGAAGTGAGGTTTCTTCAAACAATCATTCTTCTGGAGAGTCTTTAATCTGTAATATTAATATCATTTATATTTTCTTAATGAAATGTAAAAGTCTGAAATACTCTTTCTTGATTTGATGCTTATTCTGGACTTTGCTGGTTAGGGCTCCTCCGGTAACCTTACCACGATCCGATGGAAAAATTAAGAATATTGAGATGCCTGAGGATGTTTATGTGAAGAGGTTCTTCAAAAAGTATCCTGATTCTTTATATCACGATGCTGTAAGGTATTATTTTATTTGAAACTTTTCTGATTTACTTGTTCATTTTGCCTCTGCGGCTGACTTGCCCTTCTTTTAGGGGTTTTTACAGATTTGTTTTTCTTTGTGTGATAGAAAAGTCCCCTTCAAACTTAAGAGAAAATTCTATAAGATGGTGGTGAGACCTGCAATGCTTTATGGTGCCAAATGTTGGCCATTAAAAGTGAAGTATAATTCTAAGTTAAGTGTTGCAGAGATGAGAATGCTCAGGTGGATGAGTAGCTTTAACCTTAGAGATAGGATATGAAATGAGCATATACATGAATGGGTTGGAGTAGCTTCAGTGGAAGATAAGATTAGAGAGAGTCGCTTTAGATGGTTTGGTCATATAAAACGGCGGCCTTTCGATGACACGGTTAAGAAAGTAGAGGTATTAGATTTGACTTATGTTAAGAAAGATAGATGTAAACCTAAAAAGACATGATTATTAAATGTTAGAAATGATCTTTCTTTATTAGATTTAAACGAGAATTTGACTTTTGACAGGACACAATGGAGAAAAAGGATTCATGTAGCCAACCCCACATAGTGGGACAAAGGCTTGATGTTGTCGTCATCTGTCTTTTAATTTTAAAAGACTCCAAAAGATGTGGCAAAGAATAACATAAAAGTCTCCTTGAAATTCTAAAAAAATTGAATTGAATTCCTCATATATGACGGTAGGTATCCCTTAAATATCTCACTTATTGGATTTATTTTCTTAGTAAATTTATGAACTTAATAGTTTTACTAGCACATAATGAACAATAGTAGAGATTTCTCGGCAATGGAGCGCCAAATGATCTTAGGACTGATACAATTCTAATTATTATTCTGTTATTAGATTCTGATTTTTTTGGATTATGGCAAAAGTGTGAAAAATATAACATTGTTGAGAATGATCAGGTTTAACGGATTTAGCCCCCCTCCTGCTCGTGTCTTTGCTTGGCGAGTTCTTGAACTGAAAGAGCAGGGAGTTACTGAAGAGGAAGCCATGGCAGTGGCTGATGTATGCCATCCTCTCTCTCTCTCTCTCTCTCTCTCTCTCTCTCTCTCTCTCTCTTCCTTTTTTATTCCTTATAAATCATGTGATTTAGAAAATGAGTTGGTTCTCCCAAGAAATAAATTTTATTTTACATTATCCAAACATTTATCCCAATTTCTACAATAAATTCAACAGGTAAAAAAATTTGGTTTAGCATATGATTTTGATCCAAACATTCTTCCTTTCATTATTTTGAAAAGAAAGATTTTGGGTCAGGCTATCAAAAGTTGTTTGATTTGCTTTAAGATATGTTCCACCTTTTTTTTGGTGGAAATGTTAAAATTTAGAAAGGTAGAGGCAGACCTAAAAAGACTTGGTTAGAAAATATTAGGAACGACCTTTCTTTATTAGATTTAAATGAGAATTTGACTTTTAATAGGACACAATGGAGGAAAAGGATTCATGTAGCCGACCCCACGTACACGTAGTGGGATAAAGGCTTGATGTTGTTGTTGTTGTTGCTTCTATGTAGATGGAATACATGACCGAGAAGAAAGCTAAGAAGAAGGCTTACTCTGAATTGAAGAAGATTTGTCGCCTCCAAGGAAAAAAGCCACCTCCAAACCCCTATCCTAGTCCCATCAAAGAGATACAAGCAGAGGAGAAAAAATACGTTAAGGATCGTTTCTTTAATCCCAAAATTCTTGAAATTGTGAAGAAAATGAAGGCAGAGAAGGCTGCTGAAATGCAAGAACGAATGGCCAATGCTTCTGGTCAGCCTTCTACTGGAAATACACCCTGGTGATTTACATTTTCAAGCAACAATAAATCAAATTTACAGTTTCTGCAAAGAACACATCGCCATCCTACAAATTTCTAGGTTTGCTTTTACTAAAATCTCTCTATTTTCTTACATATTTACATGAAATTTTGGTTGCCTTAATGCTTAATTAACATGTCTGGAGTCACTCCAAATCCCCCCTGCATTGTGTTGGCGTTGCATTCCTGGAATGAGAAATTTTAAGGTCGATTGATTATCCTTTGGATGCATAAAAAATTGCACAACATATGATTCTTATTGTATAATGATATGATTGTGATTTTAAGATATTTAATCAAACATGAGTTGCTGTTCTTTTGTATTTATCCTTTTTAATGATGGGATCTATGTTAAAATTAAAAATTTAGGAGTTTTTATGTTTTGTTTAATTGTCTTCTTTAATTTTTATATATTTGATGAATGATGAAATTATTATAAAAATAATGAAACTTGATCATTATATGAATTCAATGTTGTAGATCATAATAAATAGTATAAACATGAATTTGAAGACTATATTGAGTTATAGATGTAGGAAAAGGGGGCAAATAGGATTTTCTATATATGGGAAACAACACAATATTGTAACAAATAACTTAGTATATTTTAATTATATTAGAGTTGTGTTCTTGAACATTCACAACAGTAGAGATATAAAGAGCTTAATATTTTAGATTTGAACGAAGATTCAACACATATATGAGAGAGAGACGTGCAAAAGTAATAAGAGAAACATTTTTATGTGGAAAGCCCTGAAAAGGGGGAAAAAATCATGGGGTCTGGCCTAGTTAAAAATGATTTCACTAATGTTTGTAGTTGATTACAAATGATGTCCTACTCAGGGGGAGGGCTTTGGCTCAATGTAGTAAGTATCATCATATAGAGCATATTATATGGTGAGAGTTAGGAAAACTTCAATGATATGATAAATATTCTCAAAAGAATGTAGTTCTGTTCATTTGGTCAGTAGGACTATAGTCGACGAGTGACAGCGGTTTGAGAGACTGTAGTCGACAGACCACGGTTGTTGGAGGGACAGTAGTCGGCGGGCGACGAAGGTCGGAGGGACTGTAGTCGACGGGCGATGATGGTCAGAGGGGACGTAATCAATGGGCGACAGAAGTTGGAAGGATCGTAGTAGGTGGGCAATAGTGGTGGGAGGGATCATATTTTGCGTGCAATGAAGGTCAGAGGGACTGTAATCAGGCGATAATGGTTGGAAAAATCATAGTCTGGCGACGGTGGTTTGAGTCACTGTAATTGGGCGACGGTGGCCGGAATGACCTTAGTCGAGCGACAATGGTTAGGATAACAGTAGTCGGGCGACAGTGGTCGGAATGACCATAATCGGTCGACGGCGGTCAGAGGAAAGCTCATTAGTGGATTTCATATGGAGGTTAGACGATCATTGTCGGCCAGAGGTTCATCAGTGGATTTCATAAGGAGAAGATCATTGACATGTTTGGAGTGTTTCAATGGACTGCCGATATTAACTCCCTCGATCATAGAGCATTTGTCAAGCATTTATGTGCCCAAGTGATGTCAAAATTAGGTGATCTTGGGCTCGTTGGATTATTCTTGTCGATCCGCTTAATTCGTCTATAAGCATGTTATATTTGAATATCATTTGATTATCCAATTTATGCTTTGAACCTTCCAAATGCATTTTCACCCTTTGGTTTGAGGCTTTGAGCCCATTTAGGCTCAGATTGGATCAAATTTGGTGTCATTGTGTTCGTCTCCTTGAGATGTTGATTTCAACTATAAACTTGTTGAAATCAGAGTTCGGATGATCCCGAATTTAATTTGGAAAGTTTCTAATTCATGTTTGCATTAAGACTCGTTTTAGGCGATTTTTGATGATGTATCAAGAGTAATGTTAATATATGAAATATTTGACTACATTATAAAATCTTAAATACTTGACTATTTTCAAGCATTTCAACTTTTTTCTTGCATCAACAGGTCTTATTTTACTCTTTGGTGATCCAAAGTTGTTGTGAGTACCATGAGTTTGTAAATGGTTAGTGAAGAAGGTGATTGAATTATATTCTTTGTTTGTTGGATGATGCCAAAACTATATTTTTTAGGATAAAACATGATTAAGTTTGGCATTAATAAGAGTTAATTTAATAGAATGGCAAACTTAATTAAAACATTAAAATATTGAGTGTTATAAAAGAAAATACAAATATTTAGATGGATGCAATTGTGAAATTTTCTAAAGTTATATATTTATCATAATGTTGATTGTATGAGAGAAATTATTGATTTGAAATAGGTAATATGATCAATTGGATATTTTTTTTAAGGAATCTAGAGAGGAGTCCATGGCCAGGACAACAAGTTGAACAACTTTAATTAATAAAGTACATCAACTCAAGGGAGCTTTTATCTACCTAAAGTTTTAGTGTAGTTGGTGAGATTGCTAACCACATTTAGCTAAAACTTCAGTTAACTTTGATCCTTTCACAATGTCATTTATTACTCCTTTCATCATTTCATTTATTGCTTCACTGCTTTCTCCACCTTAGCTTCATTTAATACTACTACTCAAAACACTTCTTCTCTTTGAAGTTCAACACTGTAATTAGTTTCTCATTATTCTGCACAATGATGTTTTGAAAGTCAATAAAGAACTGATCTTTTTCACTCAAATATGACAGTAAAAGTCATCCAGTTAAGCTTACAGCACCATACAGAAATTTACTTCCAGAATGCTAAAAACTTTATATAATGTGATTTATCTTTTGGTAGAAAGAATGCTGCAATAAATAAATTTTGTCCATGCATACACATACTATAATATTATGTGGTCATGCCAGAAATAGTATGGCTTGAGAAAACAAATGGAGAAAGAAGTTGTTGGACAAATATTAAATAATATAAATTCAGCATGTAATGTAGCAACCTATGAAAAAAATTATACAACTTTGGTTCTCACTTTCCATATTCAGATATAATTAAACCTGTAAAGAAAAAGTTGCATAAATTTAGTGTAAATAATGCTATGCTTATATTCTATAAAAAATCTTGCATAATTAAAATATAGAGACGAACAAGGAGCAATAGAAAGATACTTCTTACTGTCAACATAAGCGTACGTGGATAGCTTTGGTGGCATCAAGATAGTTCAGTCGACAGGTTCCCAGGAGGAATTCTGGAAGTTCCTCTTGGCTATTTCCCTACAATTTTGCAAGAACTGACACATACTTGAACCCAAAATAGTAAAGATAACAGTTTCGTTAAGCTTTCGATTGGTATCTAAAAGCATTTCTACTGGTATTTGATTCTTTTCAACACTTCAGTTAATGAAATCTTAGGCTTCGTTTGGGGCGGCTTTCTTCTTACTTCTTAAAGCAGCTTTCAAATACAAAATTAGAACTTTTGTACCATAAAGTTGTTTTAAGAAGCAGTAAGAAAGCTGTCCCAAACGAAATCTTAGTCAGCGGAAATCATTCGCTGTCTCACCTGTATTAAAAAAGCCATTTCTATCACCAGTTTGCTTAGGTAGCTGAGCACAAGGCTTGCAACACCCCTGGCAACAGTAGATGAGCCGACATCCACGCAAAGCTGAAAATAAATTATGATTCAAAAAGAGAAAAAATATAAAGATGACTAGGTTATCTCTAATATAAAGAGCTATTTCATGAAAGTAACGTCAATAGAAGCTGTTAGACCGGTCCTCCTTGGACCGGTCCAGCCGGCCCAATCCAATGGGCCGGTTCAGTTTTATCGAAGGAGAAGGGCGGGCGGACATGAGGCGGAAGCCGCATGAGGCTAGAGGCGGGGTCCACGTGAATTTCAAATTGCTTCTTGGAGCCAAAATTGAGGAAGTGAGGGCAATGTAGGTCCTTATATGTATCTATTCTTTGAATTGTAATGTCATTAAGTAGGGAGTAAATGGGAGTTTAGTGTTTTGTCGCATTTAGTTTGAAGTCTTACTACTTGTATACTTTCTGTGATTTGTTGTGCTCTAGATGCGTATATCGTAAGAAGATTTTGGGAGCCCAGTGTCGATCCTCCTCTCGTTATATAGTTAGTTGGATCCTTGTGCATAGTCTGTTGCGATATTTTTCCTTGCATCTATTAGTAAAAATAACAAGTATTCTTCGGTCAAGTTATTTTCCTACCAGAATTTCTCGTGTTTCGCATGTATATTTCATGACTGTGAGCAGCAGTATTTCTAGTCTTGGAATATTGTAAGCATAGAGTTGGAAAATAGGGAATGCCAAGTATTTTTCCCTAAATCAAATGTAATGATGTAGCAAAGTCTTGTTGACAAATTGGTCGTAGAGGTGCTGTTTTGATTAAATTTTAGCGTGCTGAAATTGCTACGGAAAAGGAGAAAATCGCTGAAATTTTTCGCAATTCTGGAATCTTCTCCTAAATTGCAAAGCCATAGGAGATGGCGAACTAAGAAGGTGGATTGCTGTTGGAGGAGAGGATTGAAGGAGAGGATAAATCAAAATCAAGGAAACCGTAGAAAAAGAATGTCCTCCATGGAAGGACAAGTGGTCTCTTATCTATCTATTATTGATGAAAAGATGTTGGAGGTTTCATAATCTCCAATCGCTATGCCTATGCAAATGGGCCGCTATCAAGAACGCCAACTCTGAAATCCATCGGGAGGATAGAGGAAGTGGAAGATCGTGGGAATGGAGTAGGGTATATATCCTCTATTATGTATCTCTCCATATATGAGGAGAGAGTATATGTATTATGTATATAGATCACTATAGGGATACTCTCAGAGGCGGATCATTCGGGTATTCAGGTCTCTAGAAGCAATTTTGAAGATCGGAAGATTTTTGAAGAGGGATTGGGGACAGGAGAGCAAGGGAAACTATTTTTCTTTGTGAGCTGTGTGTGTGTGTGTGTGGGTTGTGCGAACCGGCGATCGGGATACGAGGGGTCAGGCACATGGAGAGGGGAAACTATGGAGATTAAGGGGAATGCGGGGATCGGAAGGTGAGAAAATTGAAAACTGCCGATTTTTGAAGGTGAGTGATGGATGCCTATGGGTGATTCACAAAGTGGAGAGGTACTTTGCTGTTAACGATTGAAGCAGGAGGCAGGAAGTTGTCGGCAGCGGGTTTGTGTCGGAAGAAGGCCACTCTCTTGTACCAGTGGAGAGAATTCAGAGGAGACCTATCAGGATGCTGGGGAGAATTCAAGCGACAGTTTCTTAGCAGCGTTTCCAAACCGATCGGGGAGAAACTTCTACGCAGCAGTTTCTTTGCCCTAGTTCAGGAGGGTCGGTTGTTGTGGCAGAATATCTGGGAAGAGTTGGAGCACTGGCCAGCAGAGGACGCTTGTCCGAAACGCGTGCTGGTAATCCTTCGAGGGGAATTTTATGAAAGGTTAAAGGCCGAGGTGCGAGCATTGGTGAAGGTCCTGATGCCCAGGGAACCTAGGGGAGGCCATGAAGCTTGCAGCAGTTGGTTGAAAATCAAAAGAATCCTGGAAAGGGGAGCGAGAGTAGTAGTAGGCTCAGGAGGCACTTATAGGGTGCGACAAAACTACCCACTTAATCCACAAGGGAGCTTTCCACAGGAGGATGGAAAGAAGTTCAAAGAAAAAGCAACAGGAGGAGGAAATGGGGGACAATTTAAGAGGCTCACTGACAAAGAAATGCAAGAGAAAAGAACAAAAAGGGCTGTAGTTTCCGATGTTGATGAGAAGATACATGCCAGGCACAATGCAAGGGCTGTGTGTTCCGATGTGGGGGAAACGATTTCAGAGATGGAGGAGGAAAAGATGCATCTGGAATGTGGCAGAAGTCTCTCTTCAATCGGTAGTGGGATTCACTCCGAGTCACACTATGAAGGTGAAGGGAGAGATAGCTGACCATGGGGTTGACAAGGAATATTCATATGAATATTAAAGTGTGAGTAATATCAAGCATTTGACAATTTTTGCATTCAAACATATCATTTTGTCGAGATGTATATGAGTAAGAACTTAATGAATAATTTGAAATTGAGACTGAATAAATTCTAGAGTGTTGTCCATGCTTAAGGTTTTGATCAATACAAATAACTTTCTTTTATTTGTTCATATAAGGGTTAAAATACATGTAGGACTATTAACTAACATGAGTTAATAGAACCAAATAAACCCTGTTAATGAAAGTGGCAAAATACAAGAATTCTAATTGAGTGAGAACTAAACTGGGACCCCAAATGTTTGAGTGGACAAGATCCAAAAGATATGTCGACGACCCGCATAAAAAGAAAGGAAGGACGTAGAATGATCTTTACCCAATTAACTGTCATGATTTTCGAACTGGTAGAGAAAAGAAGAAACATAATTCTAGAGTCTAAGGGAGGAGGAGCCAACTGATAGCGCCAATGATATAGAGTAGCAGTGGATGAGAGATTGGAAGGAGCATTAATAGTTAAGTACTATATCTCGTCAGCTTCAACACCTTCAATGAGAAGAATAAAAGGTTATTAAATAATTATGAGCTTTAATAAGGCAGTGAACAAAAAGTGAATTGATAGAAAAGTGGGGGATAGATATAACCTTTAAAAGGGTATTTAGAGAGATGTATAATGCTCTTTCCAGAAATGATAGAGGGGTGACCATCAACAACAATGATAAGTGGTAGAAATGACGTGAAGAGATAAAAGTAGTTGGCGATTTCTTGGTATATAAGTAGAAGTATCTGAATCTAAAACCCAAGACATACATAAATAATAATTATAATAGATCAAGAAAAAAAGAAGAGAGAGAGAGAGAGAGAGAGAGAGAGAGAGAGAGAGAGAGAGAGAGAGATGCTAAAAGATTGTTGAGGTTATAATGTTCCTACTTCCTATCAAATAATAATTGATTTGGAAGATAGTACTGGATTGAATGTAAGAAGGGGAGGGATAACAAGAATCCTCTTAACAATGTTGATGAGATGATTGGTGCTCTTGCAATGTGGGCAAGAGGGAAAAGTATTTCACCTACAACTATGGCCACCATTAGTTGTGCCACCTCAAAAACAACTTCCCCTAATTTGATTGTTTGATAGAGTCTATCATTGAATGGTGGAGAGTTCAGTGACATAAAGAACTCAGGAGAGAGCCATAAAAATATTAGCTATAATGGAGTTCCCTTTATTAGCTAAGACTGTACACCATGCAATTAAGGGTGTTGACCAAAAATAAATTTGGCATCCAGAAATTATTTGTTTTGTTTCTACCAAGCAGCCGTGTCAGTCATGAAGGACTAGAATTGGATTAACTCTTTCCATTTTTCATGTACTGTTATATTATTTCTGGATCTGCATGCAATCTTGTTGGGGAAAGATCTCATAGCAAAGACTAAGCATGAGAAATATTATTCTCCTAAAGGTGGAATGAAGAAAGTCTCACATTGTCTTATTAGCATAACTTCAAACATGACTAAAGATAATAAATGGTTTCAAGAATGTTGAGTAATCAAATATGGATGGTGTAATCATATGCTTTTCATCATAGTTATTAATGAAGCAAAATGATGCATGCTATGGCACATGATGTACTGAGGTGCACTCCTTTTACTATAACCATGTTGTGGCACATAACTTCAAAATGGGGCGTCCCATTTCATTATGATGCATACCATGGCACTAGACGTGCAAAGCATCTCATTTGTGCCATCTTAAAGGTTGTTGTTGTTGTCTAGAGAAGTTGCATCAAGATGGTGAGTTTGTCAATGAGTACAGACAAGGAAGAAAAGGGATCTTGAACACATAAGATACTAGGCACTATTAAATTTAATAGTGAAAATGATGATTGAGGAGGATTTCATCTTAGTAAGAGGAGAGAAATAAGCCATGACATCGTGAGGAGAGACAGAAAAGCGAAGAGAAATTGCAATCATGAAAATTGAAAGTTCCGGCCTTAATAACTCGTGTATGAAGTACAATGTATGTGATTGGGAATAGGCAACAGCTAGGATATGAGGCAGAAAAAAAAGCACACATACATTTGATGAGTGGGACAATATGTAACCATGAAGGACGGGCGTGCGAGCTACATGTAGGATTGTGTAGAAGTAGAACAAGTGATTAAGATAGCTAATGGTTGCATGTGGCTATGGGATCATAGCAAGAGAGCATCATGACACCATGAAGAGAGAACATAATGGAAGAGAGAGAGAGAGGGCCAGGAGGGAGGAGGCAAAGAATGGATTAGGCTTAACTATAATAGTATGATACATGTTGAGATGAAGATTTTAAGTATATTCTATTGACTAGATATAGGTGCTTTATAAATAGGCAAACAAAATGAATGCAATGATAAATAATTAATTAGGAGAATATTTATATTTATGAGGATATAAAAATATTACCATAATAAGATATTCTTCAAATATGATAATTCCCAATATTACTTTCTTAATATGCTAACAAAGTACAAATCATCTTTGACAAAGGGATAGCTCAGGATCGAAGCTTCAAGTAAATCCCTTTACCAAACAGTGGAAAGATAGCAATGATAAAATTAACTCAACAATTAGGCCTTGTGGTCTTGGTTTACTATTGGAAATGTGAATATGCTTGTCATGGGATTGGAAAGGCAACAATGATAACATTATCATTAAGCCTGGTATTCTTGTTGGATTGCTAGTTATTTTGGCTTGAAGTGTTTTGCTTGTGCAAAGATCAAGATTTCCATGTACTAGAACAAACTGGCATGCTTACCACTATCCATCCAAAAAAAAAAAAACTAGCAGCTTACTAAGTGCAAATAATTTTGCCAAAAACTATGCTTGTACAATAAAACAAAGTTACTTTTCCTGGCTTCGTCAGTACCAATAAACATGTGATTGTATACTGTAAAAGGCCTTTACATACTTTATTAATCACAAAATTATAACATTAAATCTCTTAGCCCAAAAACTCAAATCAGAAAGATCCTAAGGATACATAGTTTTTTTCAATTCGAGGCCTATCTGCATGTATCTTATTAATATGAGTCTTGCCTGGTTCTCTTGAAGGAAAAAAATATAACATTTTCAACACCTATATTGAGTTGATAAATATAATGAGTTCAAGTTAGAGCGTGAGCCTGAAGCAATGATTAAGTTTCCTCCATTGGTTTGAAATGCAAGGTGTAAGGCCGAGTAAATAAACTGCAAGAACTAGTAGCCACGCATACCTGATGATGAGGACATCCATAGGAGATTTTGACACACCTACCATTAGAGGGGTCATTGAGCGACGGCCATGATTCATAGTCTTTATTTTTGATGTTTTATTTTATTCATGTCATTTATATTTTATGTTTTCCATTTGTACCCCTATGAGGGAGTTAGTGCTTTTTGTAGCTTAAGGGCAATGTCGTCTTTATGTTTTTTTTTTTTAATTTCCGGATGGCCTATATATAGGCTTAGTCATTGTATTTGAGGTAGTTTTTGATGAATGAAAAATTTGCTTATTTGTTCTCTTTGTGAGTTCATTCCTCCTAGATCTCTTAGTGAGTTCGTCGGAGAAAATAGATCTCTTTGTGACTTGTGAGTTCTAGATATTCGTCCAAACTATCTTTGTGGAAATTCGGATTGAAGATAATTGAGGTGAGTGAATCCGTGGCCAATCGAATCCCTAAAAATTTCCCTTTCTTCCTTCCCCTTGCTCCTTGCCGCCGCCCATCCTTGGACCGTCCAGGCCGCCGGCTCACTCCCTAGCAGCCACCACCCGCCGGCCTCCCCACCACCCCTCAGCCCCCCTCTTCCCCTTTTAGCTGCCGGCCTCCCCTTGGTGAATTTCAAATTTGAAATTCAAATTTGTTCTGAGAGCCATTAAAGACCTTCCTAAAATATCTCTATGATTTAAGGCCTATCAAATTAATTGGATTTCAATTTGAATTTGAAATTCAAATTAATCCTAGTTAATAGCCTTTTATTTGGAAACTTCCCTTCCTCATAAAATCTGAAATTTAAAATCAGATTTTATTAAAACCATGATTAGTGATGTGGACCCCACTCACTAATTACAATTACTCTCTCTCCCCTCTATGGTGGCCGGTCCCCCTCTCTTGGGGATTCTCTCTCTCCTAAATTAACTCCCTAATCCCACTAAATCCGCCACCATCCACTCCATTGCCGCCCTCTTCTTATGGGATTAATTTGAAAACTCTCAATTAATCCCTTCCCTCTCACCCAAAACCTGAAATAATTTCAGGGTTCCTGAAATTTTCTTGTGGTTTCTCAACCTAGCCGCCCCCTTCAAACCCTCACGCCGGCCCAACCCCTTCTCCTCTCTTGCCACCACCGCCTATCTTCTTTTCCCTCGTAGTGCTCATTGTTTTCCGGCAAGGATGCATGGAGGATCCCGAGATTGATAGCAGATTGGTTTTCGACATCTACGGAGACATTCACATCACCCGTTCACCGTTCTTTGACGTCGGATTTGGCTCCGACGACACTGTTGAAGATTATTTGAATTGCATCCTTCCCACTCTCGTGGACGTCATAGACGATCAATTCCAAGACTACGATTGGATCATCAACGGACATCCACCCGCTTCCCCACCTTCACCGCCGCCGCTTCCCTCGCCATCACTATGGATCGTCTGCGACGTCTACCTTGGAGTGATTTCGTTTCTTGTATGGTTTTTCTTCCTCCAACAACCCTAGACGTAGAAGAGTGACTTTGAGCCTCAAGTTGAGACGATCGCTTTGTTAACCGCCGGATTCTAGTTGACTAATCATTTCATTACTTTTGTTTAAATTGTTATTTTAAAGAACTTACAAATTTAGTTGTAACGGATTGCCTAAGCATTGTTGACTTCTAAGATCTCTCTTGAGTTTTCAATTTTGAGAAGCTTTAAAATTATTTTTATCATTGCTCCAACAAACTTTATTAATCTCTAAGAAAACAATTCCTGATTTCACATCACCTGATATCAAGAAATAGAATTTTAACAACATTTGTAATCATGCACGTCACCTCCAACAACAACAACATCATCATCATCATCAAGCCTTTGTCCCACTACGTGGGGTCGGCTACATGAATCCGTTTTTCTCTATTGTGTCATGTTAAAAGTCAAATTCTCGTTTAAATCTAATAAAGAAAGATCATTTCAAATATTTTCTAACCATGTCTTTTTAGATCTACCTCTACCTTTCTTAATAAAAGTCAAATCTAATACCTCTACTTTCCTAACCGGGTCATCGAAAGGCTGTCGTTTTATGTGACCAAACCATCTACGACAACTCTCTCTAATCTTATCTTCCATTGGAGCTACTCCAACCTTTTCACGTATATGCTCATTTCTTATTCTGTCTTTAAGGGTAAAGCCACTCATCCATCTGAGCATCCTCATCTCTGCAACACTTAACTTAGTATTATGCTTCTCTTTTAATGGCCAACAATCTGCACCATATAACATTGCAGGTCTCACCGCCATCTTATAGAATTTTCCCTCAAGTTTGAGAGGGACTTTTCTATCACACAACTAGCCCGATGCATTCCTCCACTTCAACCATCCAACTTGAATTCTACTGAGGAAATGCATGCGTGCCATAGTTGTTAGGATATGAAATATGAAAGAAAGATGCACAGAAAAGCAGAGAAAAGCATATGGATTTTACATGATTCAATGAATTTTAAATACAAAAAGGGTAGGGCAACAAACAGAAAATCTACAAAAATAAGGCAACACTCTTAGTAGAGATCATGCACCACAAACCATCGACAATTTATGCATGGATAACAATTTGATATTCAATGGTTGAATTTTAAATAGAATATGCATCTACTATACCTCAAGGTAGTTTCGCCCACTAAAATAATTGATTTCCAGAGCTTGACCCAACAAACATGCTTTCTTTCCCACACTTTGCTTCACTATCCAGGATCCCTAGATGGCAAACAAAAGACATCCAGCATAAAAATCATTCACCTCGCTACAGAAAAACATTTGAGAAACAGAACATTGTAGCAAGCACTCTTACTTTAGATATATATGGTATGAGCTTAAACCTTGAATTCTTGTATGCATCATCGCCCTTGACATAGTTTGCTAGTATAGGAACATTCTCCAATGGTGTATCCAGCATGTAATAGAGAGCAAGACTATAAGCAGTCAAACCTGGAACCTGATTTGAGAAGCAATATTAGATCTCTCGATCTCGATGGTTTGTGTTGTAGGAAATATTTGCTACTTTTACTGCATGTTTGCATTAAAATATTGGCTCACCTGTATGTTTATGATAAAGAAAAAATTACTGCTTCCTTGATCTGCGTATCTCTGCTAGAACAAAATTTTGTTCCATCAGAAAAGATATTCAAAATATGAGCTTTCATGTCCATTTTGTGGATACAGATAAAAGATAACAGCACCTGAACTATGCCCCCAGCTCGACTAGCTAGATCATCCTCACGCTTATCAGATTTCAGCCAATCAGCAGCCACCATTTTCATCAAAGTAGTGCTTCCTTTAATCTATTAAAAAAATATCAGTTTGTAAACAAAAAATATGTTTTTCATATTAGTTCAATAGGCATATAAAACTGCGTAATTCTTATCCACCATCTATTTCTGTTTTGCTTGTTGAGCCACACGTCATATAAGATTGATCAGTTCGAATAGTGACTTGCCATGACTCTCTTAACATCTTACATATATAAGCTTTTACGGGACAGCCCGAACCGGCTCAGGAGGGGCCGGTTCAGACATATAGGAGGCAGGTTAAGCTTCCTTCTTTAGGGGCCACCGCCTAAGCAAAGTGCCCCCCCCCCCCCCCCCCCGGGGGCGAGGGACCTCGGGCAGCAAGTAGAGAGAGAGGGCGGTTTGCATGAGGAGGCTATTTTGAATTTATTTTATATTAGGAATCTTTTATTAGGTGGGGTATTTAAAAGCATGAGAAGGTAGGGTTAGAGTTTATGTTTTGATTATTGTTTCTCTTGGAGTTCTCTTAGAGGCTTTGGGCTCTAGATTCATCATCTAGAGATTGAGAGAAAACGATCCTCCTCTCAAATTGAGGATCAATTTTATCTTTGCTTGTTTTTGCCTTTGGTTTTATTCCTATAATACAATCTACTGTTTTTTATTGTTTTCGATCTTGAAGTTTTCTTACTGTTTTCACGAATTATTGTTAGGGTTGCTTGCAAACTCAAGTATTTTCCATTAGGGTTACTTGCGAACTCAAGTATTTTCTATCATAAGCCTCTAAAAGGAACATACAAATAGTAAAAGTACTTAACAAATCTTGTTAAAGTTTAAAATATAGTCAGACATGGGTCAGAAAATGGTACCTTCTTATGATCTTTCAAGTAGGATTCACTACGAACTAGAAATGTTGAAGGATCTGCAGTGGTCCAACTACAATTAGTGGTACAGGTTGAGTCGCTTGGAAGAGTAGTCCCATAGCTATAAAGTTCTGTACCATTAATCGAAGCTTCTTTCAGATCAAAATAACCCTTCCTTTGACCTACAAAGCAATAGATGAATTTGGCTTATATTTACAAATGAGAAAGGTAAAGCACATCATGTTTGTGAAATTTATGATAGGTAAAGACAGACCTGAAAGATCTTGTAACTTTTTCACTAGAACTGCTGCTGTTGATAACATGGTATGGCGTTGGTCCTTTGTCAATTGACATGTTAAAGAAACATGTCAATGCTTTATTTTGTTGTTCATAAATGAAATATGTAGATGTAACTGACTAAGATTTCGTTTGAGATAATTTTCTTATTGATTTTTAAAATAGTTTTTTAGTAAAGAAATTTATAGTTAAAAATTTTTTTGAACTAAAAAACTACTCTAGAAAGCAGTAAGAAAGATATCACAATCAAAGCACAAGTTAACAGGTTGTCTAATGTGTTCCTAGGGAACTTGAGAGACTAGAATCAATGACAACTAATGAAATATGAAAGATTATGAATAACTGAAAAAATCTTATGAGCAAGAAATTTTTCTTGCTTTCTTAAGAAATACTATTCGAGTGATTCAAATGTCAACTTTAGGCTAATTATATATATATATATATATATATATATATAATACTCATCTAATATGGTTGTTTATTTACGTTCTAATAATTTCTAGCTTGCCTTATTAAGGTCCAAAAGATATGGTTAACAAGAATCATCACAAAGTGATAACTATAATTATGAATGAATGCCAATGAAGGTATGAAAAGACATTACCAATGTGAGCTCTGGAATTTTGTACTCAGACTCTTTTGAGAAAATTTTGGTGTTTCGAGTCAAATTTTAAGAAGTCATATTGAATTGTAAATAAGACGCTATTTAAAGATTTGCCCTCATTATTTGAGGACTTTATGATCTAGTTTTAAATTTTTTATAGGCGCAACCCACTATGGTTAATTACCTTTACCGATTATGAGAGTGAATTTTCGTTAATATTAGTTGTTAGAAGCTAAAAGCTTAGCATATAGTAGTAGTGAATTTGGTTTTAGATTGAAAAATTTTTCCACCATAAACCTAAACCAGATGGTGGGGCAATGAAGGTGAACTCAATCAAAATCTCATTGTTTCAACATCCCAGGTTTTTATGGACCACAATCTACTTAGTCAAAAAAATTAGTTGACCCAACATCGCCAAATAATCATTATCAGCAACCATGAGTCACTTTATCCAAAGGAATCTTATAAACCTGGTGTGGTTGTTTATCTAAGGGCATATATTTATATTGACCTTAGCTAACAACTAACTTTATGCTTTATTAAGTGAACAATATAATTTATTACTCAAGGGGTTTTTATTCATCGGAGAAATCTAGCCTTGACCATAATTTAATAGTGTCATTTTACAGCAAAATCACCCAGTCATAGGGGTTTGGCTATAACCCTTTATCTATGGTGTCATTTAATGACAAAACAATCGATTAGAGAACATGTGTCATATCTTTAGTGGCTTGAGATATTTGAGAGTGAACATATCAATATAGTTGTTCTTTGTTGGCTAAGGTTGTTGTCAAATTTGTCACCATTGACAAACACTTGCAGAGGAAGAATGCATTTTTGCTTTAAATTTTAAAGAAATAAATTTTATTTATGGATTTCAACATTTTGTAATCTTTTTTGAGATTTTTATATTTTTGTATGAATGTGGCCCTAAAATGATATCTATTAACATTTAGGAGCATTTTGAAAGGCGTAATACCCCTAGGATAATATTTTTTGCCAATGCGGCTATCATTGGTGTAGTTGAATGATTTTATTTTGAACTTTAGCAACTTTGTCCGCTTACTTACAAGGGAGCGTTCAAAATTGGTTGTAAAAGGATTTACTCAAATATACGAGATTGATTTTCGAGCATGAATTGCTGAGATTAACATTGCCCGAGTTATTCTCTCTTATTGCTAAGGTTGGTTGGCCACTTTATTAATTATATGTCAACAATACTATTAAATCCTAGCATCCCTTGGCATTTTGATCTCATGACTAGGATAGGAATCTGTGGGAGGCTCACCTATTAAATCCTACCCGTCCCCTAGCATTTTGATCGCACGGCTAGGATGGGAATCCATGGGAGGCTCACGTATTAAATTCTAGCCATGCCTTGGCATTTTAATTCCATGGCTAGGATGGGAATCCGTAGGAGGCTTACTTGGATCACGCTGATCTCCTTCTTATTGGTTATAGTTATTTTCTTTCAGATATGAAGTATAATAAAGCTCAATGACAGTTAAAAAAGTATGAACAAAAAGTTAAGTCATTGAAAAGCATTCAAAACCTATTGACCCTTTCTTTATGACTTAAAATCTTCCGCCTTCACCATTATATATGTCCATTTGAAATCAGAATAAGCCATGAAATTTATTCAAGTAAATACCTGGGATTCGGCATCCTCTTTGGGAGGCCACACAATCTCTGATTCATCACAATCAGATTCATCAGGTAAGTCAAAAAATTCATCAGCAGCATCATTAAGTTGAACAATTGATCCACCCATGTTGGCATGTTTGGGAGCAAGGACTTCCAAATCGTCCTCAGAATCATCACCCTTAATACTATCAGCACCCATCTTGACTTCCTCCTTGATGTATTCCTTTTCTTGAGCAGATAAACGTTTCTCTCTTGTTCTTTCTCTTGATGAGAAATTGGAGAACAAGTAATTTCCATGTTTTGCTTGGAAAAATTCTCTCAAAGCTGCCCAAAAAATAAATAAATTATGTATTGAATTCACAGTTGCAATTTCAAGATAAAGGTTGTGATACAAATATAATTAGATAATATCCTATCTGCACCTGCAACTCTTGCAAGCATCTTGATTGTTATATATTTTGATGAAGAGGTCAATGAGTAAGGCTTCCAGATTCTCCAATCAATAGCAAGAATGTGCTTGACAACAGCTTGTTTTCCTGGATTTGATGGAGATATTACATATCCTCCACCTATGTAAAAATACAGAAACTTATTAATTATGAAGAACTTTGCAGGTTTTGGATAACTCTACAGTCAGTTTCAATAAAAAGTTTTAATTGCTAAATTTAAGCACAAATTACTTTTAAGGGAGACACGAATATAGCCTCTCTTCGGTTGACAGTCTGGATGGTAAACAGAGTGGTATACTATAACTGCAACAACATCCAAAATTTTTTAATGCGCAAGAAAGCTTGAATATTTAAAAAATCCATCATTTTTTCTAGAGGCAGTACCATATGTTCCATCATCTTCTCTCCTCCAGTAACGTCTTAGCAGTAGATCCCTTCTTTTCATTCCCCTGAAAACCTCTTGGTGTTTATGGTGAAGGTCCACAATGTGAGAGAAAATAAATTGGGGAAAAGTTTACAATCTAACCAGGGCAACCAATCTCCACTTAATTTCTTGTGGATAATATCAGTGTGACCATCAAGATGTTCAACCACGCTGCCATAGGCTAGACAGAAATCCCATCTGCAAATACTTCCTTAGACTTGTGTGGGAAACAGGAAAAACTTAATTCAAATAGAGCGAAATAGAAAAAGAAGATAGACGCATAAAAACATACAAAAGATTTATACATGTTTATTCAATTGATGCTATGTTATGTTGTAATCATTGTAGATTTCACTATGATTTGAATGTAGAGAATTACAATCCTAATTTTTTGACAGGATACAAAGATAGCATCCCTCGCTTTAGAAAGAAGGCCAATTCACAATTAACGAATGGTTTATGGTGCCGAATGTATATACAATGCTTTATGGTGCCGAATGTATATACAATGCTTTATGGTGCCGAATGATGGCCATTAAAAGAGAAACATAATGCTAATTTAAGTGTTGCAGAGATGAGGATGCTCAGGTGGATGAGTGGCTTTACCCTTAGAGATAAGATACGAAATGAGCATATACGCGAAAAGGTTGGAGTAGCTCTAGTGGAGGATAAGATTAGAGAGAGTTGCCTTAGATAGTTTGGTCACATAAAACGACGGCCTTCTGATGACTCGGTTAGGAAAGTAGAGGTATTATATTTGATTTATATTAATAAAGCTAGAGGTAGACCTAAAAAGACTTGTTTAGAAAATATTAGAAATGATCTTTTTTTATTAGATTTAAACAAGAATTTGAAAAAATATTCATGTAGCCGACACCACGTAATGCGACAAAGGCTTGATGTTGTTGTTGTATCAAAATGCTAGCATAATTTTCAAATATCATTTCTTATTATTTCTATACAAAAAAAATCAAGGAAAGTTTAGTAAACTGATATTTTCAAACGTTTGTCTTACTCAGATCTTGACGGACCAAAAGACATCAATGTCTGAAAAATGGCTTCTGACGGTCCATCGACCACACCTACAGCCATTATAGCTGGATGATCATCCCAATGCTGAGGAATGAGAATTCATTAGTGCTACAGAAATATGAAAAAATAGTGGCCCTGTTACTTGAGTCCAATAGTTACCATCCTAAGAAACTGTGCATTTTTTGCCTCTTTAAAGAGCCTCAAGCCTGCAAAGGAAGCAATAATTTTGAATCCTACTTGGGTCATGTCTAGATAGAAAATAAGGACCAAGGTTATCACTCTTACCATTTTTACAGTCAAAAATTTTCCATGGTGATGGTGCAATAACATCAGAGGCCATCCTCTTAGTGTGCCCAGTTGAGAAAACTGTCCAATCTATGATGATAATGAATTCAATTTTAGAACCAAAATAGGCACCTTAAACTTTGAATGATAGCTTGGACTTCACTCAAAACATAATTGAACCTCTGAATTCTCCCCACTTAATGAGCTAAGAGAGGGAGATAGCTCACAGAACAAAGAGTTGTGTAGATGTAAGAGTAGTGTACCTATGGAATGCAGACGAGTTCTACCTCTAGCTTGGACTAACCTGCATTAATCACAAGCCAGAAAACAGTAAGAACATTGAATAGCAGACTTCTCGTTAATGCCCAGAAAAAAAAAAAAAAGAATTAGTATCATTAGTAAAGGGTAATTAGATAAAGATTTGCTTCAGTGAATAGAAAAGTAATATGTTAAGTTGGTTCAAGTGGAACCGGCTCAACCGGCCCAGCAAGGACCGGTCCAAGTCTACAGGAGGCGGATTCATGTCGCCTCCCACTTAGCCGCCTAAAGCATTGGGGCCCACAGCCCTTCCTGGAGAGGTGAGGGTTAGGGTATGATTGATTATTGTTCTCTTGAAGTTTTCCTTGGGATCTTGGGCTCTAGATTCATCTAGAGATTGGGAGAGAACAATCCTCCTCTCGAATTGATGATCACTTATATCTTTTCTTGTGCTTGTTTTGATTTGATTTCTATAAAAATATCTACTATTTTTGGGATTACTTTCATCAAAGCTCTTGAATATTTCTCCTTGTTTTACTGATTATTGTTAGGATTGCTTGCGAACTCAAGTACTTCCCTTTAGGGTTACTTGTGAACTAAAGTATTTCTTATCATAATATCAAGTGGAACTATTGTTCTCAGCAACCTAAATTGAAAATAAGGTTTTAAATCATTTAAAAAATGGCAATACACAACCTGAATGATTGGCGTCTACTCTTCGAGCAATGAACATGTTTGGTTCCATTGCTTGGGCTTTCCTGCAGCTAGAAAAAATAAATGTTTAGCACTAGAGACCAGATACGATGATTTGGAACAAATTTAGCAAAGCATGGGAGACAAAACCTTCATTGCTGCTTCTTTTAACGATTGAATCCACTTAGCTGCTTCTTCTGAGCTTCGAGCACCCAGCTGCAGAGTTTGAAGCAAATCTCAAGCAATAAGTTGAGGATTAGATTTTTTTTTTACGCCCTCATTTGTGGAGATATCAGGTTAGTAACAGTAAGGAATTATTATCACATAGAAAATCACCTTAAGTTGATCATTGTGATTAGAAGAATTGTAAACTGTAAAAATGTAGAAAACCTGAAATTGCGAGCCAAATGTAAGTTGAATAGCATAAGATCATTAAATAAATTAATATGAAGCTCCTAAAAACGGAAAATTATTAGGTGCGGAGGCCGCACATATCTCTACGTCCGAACATCCACTTAAAATTTGACACGTGGAGTGCACTTTGGTTGCACTTTTTTATGCGCTTTACCTGCACTTTGGTTGCGCTTTGACTGCTTTGTTGCGCTTTTTTATTGTGCTTTATATGTGCTTTAGTTGCACTTTAGTTGTGCTTTAACTGCTCTTTTGTTGCGCTTTTTTATTGTGTTTCACTGCGCTTTAGCTGTGCTTTTGATGCGTTTGGCTTAAAGTTCCGCGGACACATTAAATATATAAAGTAAAAAATAAATCCAACGTGTTCACTCCACGTGTCAACATTTTATTGGAGTCCGGGCGTACCTCTACATCCGGTCTCGGCCTCTAATAATTTTCCCCTAAAAACAGACAAAACATAAGACGACAAATATCTGGATGAGGAAATTACAATAGGGTGTACTCTTACATTTCTATGGAAGCTCTCTCTTCCATTATCAGCGACCCGTATATAGGAATCAATCAATGCGGTTTTTAGAGGTTCCTGAGAAAGAGAAAAATTGCAAATGAAGCACAAAATGAACTGAGAGTCGAAGCAAAGAGGATAATAGAAATAATGATTTTATATAAGGTAAATAATAATTACAAGACAGGCAGACCAAAAGAAAAAAAAAGTTAAGGAAACTCCATTTCTTGCGCTTTCACAGATTATGTCCATTTGTATTCTCCATCAAATACTCCAAAAAAGAAAACCGAGCTCTCGTAATCAAAGCAAAACCAACCGACCAAGTAAAACGAGCAGATAGAAAAATCTACCTCCCTATTTGATTTGGGTATGTTCTTATAGCAATTGAGAAGGTTCTCCTTCAGAGCAAAGTATCTTTTCCTGGAAGACTGCAGACCGAATCGATTGGACCTGATTAGATACAACCAGCCCTCCATTCTCGATCTTCCTGCAAGCCGCTCAGATAAAGCCTTTCCTTCCTCTCACCGCAGCTCCGAATCCATTAACCAAGCTTTCTGATTTCCTGGGTTCTTCTTCTGTTGAGAATCTCTCTCAGCAGAAGAAGAAGAAGAAGACAGCGACAATGAATTGATCGGAATCGAAACAATGTCGACCTAAAAAATGCAATATTTGAAAAGGATTCAACACGGATTCTCGGAAAGAAAGGGAACGGGCGACCACCTGATCCCAATGGTTGGAATCAGAGGTATCCGAGCTATCCCCCTTCTCCCTTGTCCTTGCAGGTCGCCCTGATGAAAAAGGAAAATAAGAAAAAAATAGAACCCCAAAATCTCTCTCCCCGATCTTTCCTCTCCATCGAATTCGTTTCGTTCTCTCTCTCTCTCTCTCTCTCTCTCTTAGCTGTTCGATCGAAGGAGGGTTTTGAGAGAGCCAGCGAGAGCAGAGCTCGGAGAAGAGGTTGTTGATAGCTCTAACAGTAAATAAATATTTTTTAAGCAAATATTTTTATGAAAAAAAAGGATAAAAGATTAAAAGTACTACATTTTTTATCAAATAAATCTTAAAGTCCTTATAAAATATATATTATATCAAATATAATTTTGATGTACAAAAGTATGAGATAAAATTAATGAAAGATTATATAAAATTTCTAAAAACTTAGTTAATTTATAGGATTGTATGAGATTTGGGGAAAATATTTCCATAATCTCTATCAGATTGAAAATAAATATAACTAAATCATTAGACAATAAATTAAATAAAAAAGGAATAGAGAATATAACACAAATCAAAATAAAAACCTTTATAAAAAATCCTAAAAGCACCTAAAAGTTAGGAGGAAAAATATTATAGAAAATAAGGCATAATTATTCATAAAAACTAATATTAAATACAAATTCTTTACAAAAAGTACTTATAATAATAAAAAAACATCAAAACATCTTATATTGTATTTTTTTTTTCTATTTCAAATATGTTCACCGCATTTATTTTTATGTTCTTAGATAAAATCGTCTTCTACCATCCCAATTGGAGCCAAGTTTTGTCGTGTACAAATGATTGGACCTAAAATTTTTAAGATTGAAGATTTAATTCTTGTATTTTATGTTCTTAGATAAAATCAAACTTATGTTTGGAGATTTTAATAATTCTTCTTATTGATTTATGGATTAGATAATTGCACAAATTTTGAACTTCAAAGTAATATAGGCTTCGTTTGGGACGACTTTCTTTTTTGCTTCTTAAAGCTGCTTTCTAGTTAAAAAAAATTAACTTTTGTACTAGAAAGCTGCTTTAAGAAGCGGTTAAAAAGCTGTCCCAAACGAACTCATTAACACAAAAAAACTAATGATCAAGAAAGTTATATCATGAGACTTAGGCTTCGTTTGGGACGACTTTTTTACTGCTTTCTAAAACGAAGTTTTAGTACAAAATTTTTTATTTTTGTACTAAAACTTCATTTTAGAAAGCAATAAAAAAGCCGTTTGGTGGCTTCGTTTGGGGCGATTTTTTTCATGCTTTCTAAAACACCTGTCTAGCATAATAATTTTTTGAATTTGAAATTTGTGCTAAAAAATTATTTTAAAAAGTAGTATGAAAGCTGTCTCAAACAAAACCTTAAAAGATGCTCAAAGACATATTTATAGTCATTAGTTGCTTAAGAAGCTAAATGTAAGTAGGCTGACTATAACTCAAGATTTAATTAACAAAATTTATAAAGGTAAAAAAAATTAAAAAAAGAGTTAAATCAAATCCATAATTTTTGTATATAATTTTTTATCATGAATTTCTAAAACTTTAGGTTGAAGTATCAATAAATGACCCAACCCTCTAATCTAACCTGGACTCGACCAAAAAAATTCAGATTTGGGTTAACCCTTCAATAACTGGGTCAAATTTGGGTTCGAAATTCCAACCCACTTATTAAATGCGTCCAATTTTAGGTTCACTCACAAACACGATTAACCTGAAAGGGACCCATTTAATTAATATTTATTTACTTAAATTACTTATTAGCATGATCTTCTCATTTTCGATCACAAAATATGACCTAGAAGCTCATTTTGACATCCTAATTTTATTGGAGGGCAGTAAATTGAAGAATGTCATGGCTAATTTAAATAAAACAGTTCGATTATTAAAAAAAAATAAAAAAATCGAATAGGACATCAATGCTAGCACATAATCCAAGCAGAAATGGCTGCATTGAAGCAGCTAAAATTAATATATTTTTTTTTTCAAAGTAACATTTCAGTAGCTAATTATTCAAAGAATCAAAACCATATACATTGGATCAAACAATAAAAAATAACATGAATTTATGTAAAATTGAAGCTTCAAAGCTTCCAGGCTCAACTAATTAGACAAGTTCAGGCAAGAGAGTTCTTGTTGGCTGAGAGAACCCCATTAGCTTTCTTGGCCTCATTGTTCTCTTTGTCATTAGATCCCAAAAGTGGAAACTCTTCATCCTTCATCTGTGACTATAAAAGGAAGCTATTGTCATTATGTGATACATTTGAGAAATTATGATTGTAAATTATAAGAAACTCTACCATTATAGTAAAACATGCAGTGGTAGCAATAAGATGTAGCCATCAATTGGGCCAACTCAAAAAATTTTTTATGTGCTTTGTGTGTTTATCTTTTTTTTTTTTGCTTTATTTGCTCCCAATGATTTGAATTAAATCTCACTTAATTCTCTAAATTAACGTATTCTAGCTTGCAACTTAGGAGAAATTATTCTGTGCAGAGACCGAACGCAGAACACCATCCGGATACCAACCAGAATGCGCTTCATCAGCGATACCGAGCACATGGGTGATGTGGCACATTCTGGTTAGTCTCCGAACAACGTTCGGCATCCACACATAATAATTAAGCGCAACTTAGGATTCATTTGGGACAACTTTCTTATTGCTTCTTGAAGCAACTTTTTAGTATGAAAATTAAATTTTTTGTACTAAAAAACTACTTTAAAAATTAATAAAAAAGCAGTCCCAAATGAAGCTTTAGCATTGCCTTTACAAGTAATGCTAAATAATCAACATTGAGCTAGACGGAATTGGTGAATCCATTACTGATTCAAAGTAAGGATGTTGTATTTAGATGGAAGCAAAAAGTATATTGAATATGTCTACCTGTGACACAGGCAGTGCGTTGGCTAGCAGCTTCTTCTTGCTCTCGTGGACACAAAAGTAAGAGTAGAGAGCCATGCCAAAGATGGCTACAAGAATTCCAATGATGTTCCTTGTCGTGAAAGGATCATGGAGGAGGGTGTAGCCAAAGGAGAGAACAAGGCATGTTTTCAGATGGCCAAGCACCTGATAAGTTACAGGAGAAGTAGTCCCAATAACAAGGAATGTGCTGAAGTTCACTGACACAGCAATCAAACAAGACATTATGATGAATCCCTGCACATCAAACACATTATACTTAGTAGTCGTGGAATAGCACAACTAAGTTTTATTATTATTACTATTTTAAATATGCTAGTGTTAGACCGGTCCATTGGACCAGTCCAACTTATGATTTTGAAGTCTCTGCCTCCTGTACACAGGATCTGACTGCCCGGTCTTAACAGAACTGTTTAGGAAGGATTTTGAAGGGAGTTGGAAGAAAATTAGAATGTAGGGACTGTTTAGAGATTTCCTTTTTGATTGTATGCATGCAATAATTTGTTTTCCTAGGATTAAGGCATCTTGAATTTGGTTGAAATTTGAGAATTCTTAGGTTTAGGTTTCCTTTGGGCTCTAGCGACATCTAGAGAATCGGGAGAGATCGATCCTCCTCTCGAATTGAGGATCACTTGTATCTTGTTTGTTTTTCTTCTTCTATTAGTAAATTTCAAGTGTTTTCTCTCAGATTTCCTACAGTTCTGTGGGAAAAACTGCTGTTCACGGCAGATTTTTGCTCTGTTTTCCATTATTTTGGGTTGTTTCCTATAGTTAGATTTGTGTTTTTAAATTATTTTTTTTAAAAATAAATCAAATTATTTTTTAAAAAAAATAAATCAAATTACTTTTTTAAAAACTTAAAATAATTTTTAGGCCTTTTTTATTATTTCCAAAAGAAAACAAAAATAAACAGTTATCCCAAACAACTCCTAAATTATTTTTTTTCAAATGCTACAAAGTCATATGTAAGTATGTGCAGTAGGATATGAAAATTGAAAGGCTGAGGTTAGCAAAACTTGTACCACGACTACTGAAGAGTAACTGTGGGAAAAAACATTCTTGTTGGTGAGGCACTTGTCTACAAAAGGGCCGGTAGCAAATAGGATAGCTGCTTGGTAAGGTGAGGACTGGTACAGCAGCTGGGTGGATGAGACCTTCAGTTTCTTTTGTATTGTGTTTGTCATCTTTGTATAAAGTTAAAGATAAAAGCAAGCTACAGTACCCTTTAAACAAAATAATCATTATAGCCTTCATATTGTAAAAAATGAAATAAGGACAACAAAGGATACAATTTGCCCAACGCATGTTGTTGCTATTGCAAGGAGAGACAGAATGGATCCCAGGAGATTCAGCTTAAGATCAGTGATGGATGCAATACCAACACCAAGGAGTAGGATGAGAAGGGATATCTTTATGCTCCGGCTACAAACAAAATCATAATGTGAGATTTTTGTACTAAAAAACTGCTTTAAGAAACAGTAAGAAAGCCGTACCAAACGAAACCTTAGTATTTAGATTTGAGCACAAAACACTCACACTCTTTGTTTTATCATAGCATACTTAAAGTCCATTTTATCAAATTCATGTTAGCACAATGTTGATTCTTCAGCATTAAAAGCTTATAAATGCAATACCCATCCTATATAGCATATAAAATGCAAATGCATTTCTACGACAGATATCTTGTAAAAGAGGACGTTTGCCATTTAATAAGTCTCACTGTGCGCTCTGATACAATTCAAATTCACTGCATATCCTTAAACTAAGGCTTCGTTTGGGACGGCTACTGCCTCTTAAAGCAGTTTTTCAGTACAAAAATTTTAATTTTTAAAATTTTTGTACTGAAAGGCTGCTATAAGAAGCAGGAAGAAAGCCGTTCCAAACAAAGCCTAAATTTCATGCAACAATTCTCATGCCACTTAAGAACCGAGCAAGCATTAAATGTTGTGTTAATGAACACGAAGCTTTATCACGATCACCTGAACTTCTTGTTGAGGAAAACTGTTTCCAGCATGACAGTGAAAGGAATGATGGCCAGTTTTGTCATCTGCAGGAAAATGGTACTGAAGATCATATAGATAAAAACTCAGAAAGGAGGGCTATTTGATCAGGATTTGGCTGTTGATCAAACCTGGTAGAAACCAATAGAATTGAAGCCAAGACTGAGGTTGAGGAGGCCAATGGAGGTGCCATTGAGGAAGCCAAAGAGGACAATCGTGCGACCGTCAATGGCTTTCGGCTCAAAAAAATGCAGCCTCTGTGCTACATGAAGAGTGCAGAATGTCACCATCAAGTGCCAACTTGTCAAGGTCGTCGCTGTTCCATCCACACACCAGATAGTTTCTTAGATGAAAAAACAAAATCTCAATTTGAATCAGACAAGTTTGATTGAAGGGAAATATGATAAAAAAGGAATTTCACTTTTTCCTACCCCATCAGGGCTCCAACCTGAGTCCTACAGTCTAACGCAAAATGCACAAGTTAATTATTATTTAAATGTGTTTCATGTGACAACTAGTTAGCTACAATAAACCCATAAGATATATGTTGATGGTTCAAATTTATTTGCCACATTAAGGATTTGATTATTCTGAACTCTTTGAAGTAACCATGACCGTCTAAAAAGAGAATATTCCAGGGTTGCTCCGATCATTTTTGAATAGTTTTGATCAGGCCTTACATTCATTGTAACTCAACCCAATTCAAATAAAATTTAGAGGTTAGGCGCCTAACAATCTAAAACAAATATAGTTAACTAAGCCTTCGTTTGCGATGACTTTCTTACTGCTTCTTAAAGCAGCTTTTTAGTACAAAATTAAAAATTTTGTACTAAAAAGCTGCTTTAAGAAGCAGTAAGAAAGCCGTCCCAAATGAAGCCTAAGTGGTTTGATTCATTGTTGATCCAAACCATAGCTGTCCTAAAGTGAAATGTAGCAAACCTAAATACAAAACTCTCCTAAAGCTCCATGCACCTTAAAAGATTGAAATATATAAAAGCTTAACACAAACATATGCTTCTATCATGCATATGAGAACAATAACTATTTGATGAATGATATAATGAGAAAAGAAACATTACATTTTAATTCACCAATGAACTACTAATCTAGTAGGAGAGACAAACCAAAAGGAAAGCCGAGGGAGCTCATAAGCGCCTTGTTGCAGATAACAATAGCAACTGATGATGCTACTGAGAGAGCCAGCGACCCAACCACGCCCAGCTGAAACCCAGATCCCTCCACCATCTTTACCTCGCTATTTTTTGTTCTTAATTTTCCAATATAAAAACAAAACCCTGAAGTAACCAAACATCTAAAAGTCAAAATTAAATATCATTTACTCTACTTAACATATACCATAAAGCAATTAGGTGGTATTACCTACCACTTTCCAGGATCAAAAATAAGGTAGTTGGTTCAAACCCCTCTACAAATATAACTATTCAACCACGGTTGGTGCAATGCTGTTCTAAGAAAACTTACAAGGCAATGAACTCCTTAATTAATTCATAAATCGTTTGAAAAGTACACAGCTATATTTCAGTTTTAGGCATGATAAAGCAGATCCAAGTAAATGGATATGCAAGACAATGCAACAAGCTATCGTCTTTGAATGGAATTATTGCAATCAAGAGTTGTCATATTAGGGATTTAAACTGAAAACACAAAATCAAGATTGTTTAGACGAAGAAAGAAATATAAATACAATCAATCAAAGGTTAAATAGAGCAAGGGCCTGATTAATTATAGGAAAATTTTAGCTTAGAAATACAAAGATTTGATTGCTGTTCAGTATATAATTTCCTAAATCAGAACTATGTAATGGATCTTTTACTGAGCTATAAAGCCACGATTCAGTGTCCATCTAGCTATAAAAGAAACAGTCAAAAGTACTGTTTAAGCAGCGAAAATCATGAAAACGACTTTCCGGAATTCATAAAATCTGCAAAAAAAATTAAAAAAAGTTGCGGAATTCTTCAATCAAAGCTTACCTCGATACTCCCTCCGAGCTCTCCCTCACTCTTTATCGACTGCAAAGGTAGAGAGAGAGAGGGGGGGAGAGAGAGAGAGAGGAGCTCTTGCCGGAGAAGAGATTGCGCCCATTTATGTTCGATTGGGGAGGCGCGTAGCAATTAACGGCGTTAGTGAGAGTACAGAGACCGTCCATTGTTGGGGTCAATTTAACGGTGACGGAATCTTATGAATATTGTCAAAGAAGTCCATTATATCTTGTAAATTACACTCTTTTTAATCATTACCTGCCAATTATTAGAAGTTTTTTTTTTATGAGCCCTTTTTTTTTTCTATTGAAAGGAAAAGATCAGGAGTCAAATTTAGTTAATTGGATGATTTGACTCCTCTTAATCATTTCTCTTATTTTTATTATTGTGTAATTTTACATTATTAATATAATTGTGATTGATAGGAAGCTTAATTTTACATTTAAAACCTCCATTTTTAGTTAAAATTTGCAAAATATTTATGGTTTGATAAAGGAACGATGACATCTTCATCATCTTAAGTGATTCCTCTCAGCTCCATAAAATGTTCACTCTTCTAGCTGTCGTACTACCGAGTAACTCTTTCCTCTCCTTTATGCCAAAATGTTCTTTATGATTGTTCATTACTTAGGAGCTCACCTTTGCCATGAGCCCATGAGTATTTCTCTAACTTATTACCCTTCGTTCTTCATGTCCTTGTATTCTACCTTCCTAAAAAAATCGTCTTTAGGGGCTATTTGGTCGCAGGATTTAGGCTGGATTTGAGGCAGATTTGAGTGAAATCCAGCTAAATGGCCTAAAATGCAAAACCAAATCTCACTGCATATGAAAGCCGTCGTAGATGGAAAATTCCACCTTTTCGCACTAAATCCCGGATTTCCTAAATCCTGTTTTTTTTTTGTAAGATTTACGAAATCCGTTGGCTCGATCCACTCGTTAAATCCGTCCTATAGCCAAACAATCACACGGGATTTAATAAGATTTTTCATGAATGTTACCAAACAGTTTTAATCATTTAGGCCCCTCAGGATTTCTGAAATCCGGATTTAGTGGATTTACGAAAATCCTACTTAAATCAAATCCTGGGTGCTACCAAACAACCCCTTAAAATTTCATTTGTGTCATCGAGGTGGTAGGGATAACTTGATCAATTAGATTTTGATCAATGCTTAATGAATATGGATGTGGTATTATTTAGATTCAAACCAATTAGCAATTCCTTCATCCCTTGTAGTACAATTCATCTTAAACATTTAAGCTAATTATCATTCTACCTTGCTCTATCCTTCAATGAAAAGGCTTCTACATTAAGCTCTTCTTGACTTCTGAGTACTTCTTCAGTCAATCAAATTATCTTCTTTAGCCACTCTCTGAACTAGCAGGATAAAGTTTCAGGCAATTTGTAAGGTTCACTCCAAACTCCACAGTTCACCAATACTTTAAGGTGGAAGATAACTACATTCCACCATGCATATAATGAAAGAACAGTAACAGTAACAGTTCAGTTCATTTGGGAAGGAAAGGATAGCTCAGATCTGTTGTTTTTATGGCTTTTAAGGATATTTTCTTTTAGTTTAAGTTAGGAAGGAGGTTGGAATGGTTGTTTATGTTTGAAATAACTGGGAATGCAAGCAAAGTAATGTGCCACCAGCTTCAGCAGCCCATGCTGTTTGCTACAGACATGAGACCTACTCAGAAAAAGGGAAAACACTGAGTGCAGTAATTGCTCTATTATCAAATAATTAAGACTTCGTTTGGGACGGTTTTATTAATGCTTCTTAAAACAAATTTTTTTTTTGTACTAGAAAATTGCTTTAAATAACAGTAAGAAAATTATCTCAAACGAAGCCTAAGATTTCATTGGAACAGCTTTCTTACTGCTTCTTAAAACTTAGAAAGTTGCTTTAAGAAGCAATAAGAAAGCTGTTTGGTCTCAAATGAAACCTAAGGCTTCATTTGGGATGTCTTTCTTACTACTTCGTAAAGCGGCTTTCTAGTACAAATTTTTTATTTTTTATAAAGCTGCTTTAAGAAGAAATAAGAAAGCTGTTTGGTCCCAAACGAAGCCTAAATCTTCATATATTTCATTATTGCTTATAAATCACAGCTTCTTTTTCAAGATACTAAAGGTTTGTTTAGGATTACTTTAATATATATTTTAATTTTTTAAAACATTTGCAAATCAAATTAATTTTAAAAATGTTAAGAGTAATTTTGAGGTGTTTTGAATGCTTTTAAGAATAACTATTATCTTCTGGTACAAAGTATGTATTTATCGTTGCCGGCGATCATCATCGCTTTGTTGGTCACAACTATTGCACCGTCGACGATCACCGTCATTATTATATAGATCAACATCTTGATATCAAAAATATTTTAGCTTATATTAAAATATAAACACAATAAAAAAAAAATAAAATGAATGTGATACCAACTAGGCTCCAAAATTAATATTTTTTTTCTCTCAGATGAAGATCTTTTCTCCTCTTATTTGGTGGTGTTCTCTCTAGCTTTCTTTAATAAGCACTACATATATTTGAGTAGGCATTATTTACTTAACTGAGCTCTTGATGTGTGATATTTAATGATGCTAACAAGCATTGTTAGAGGAGTTATACAGGATGTGAGGGCATATCCAACAGAACTGGATATGGTCATTTGCAGTTCTATGAGTTGTCCATCTGAAACACATTCGTACTTGTATTTTTGCATCTGTGAACAGTGCGACGTCAATATTGATATTGAACTGTTCATACACCCATTTTTTTAATTATAAAATTATCCTAAAATTATTAAATTTTAAGATTTTGATCCTAAATATAGTAGTTTAATTTATGTTATTAATTTTTCAATTTTAATATGTTTATACGTAATTAATTTATTTAAATATGATGAGAAAGAATATACAAAGAATAGTTATTTTGGTGTTAGAAAAGGAGTTTGATTGTAGATGAATTAGTGTTTGATATGATTATTTCTTGGTTTTTTTTTTTGTTTTTTTTTTTCAAAAGATAAAATTTCTTTAATAAAAGAAGGAAACAAATTTGACCAACAAAAGACAAAGTAAAAAAGTATGGTGCTACAACATAAAGAAGAGAACAAAAAATGTAGGAGAAAAGCCAGTCGAGCTCAGTCATTGGCAACAAGCTTTCTGCAATCACCCGAAAGCTAGGCAAGGACCATCGAGAGGAGGAAGCAAGCAACAACCCACACCGATGAATACACAAAAGGACAAGCATAATCACACATCCCACATAAATGCCACCAAATAAAGAAGAGGAAGCACAACCAATGGTTGCCAACAAGCCAGAATTGTCCAGGCGGTGAGCAAAAAGCCACCACATCATTGCTCAGACCATCAAAAATCGCAAAGGCAAGCCACCAACCAAAGCTACCAAACATATCCACCAAAACGGCCAGAAAACTCCAACAAATCAATCTAGCCCCAACAAAAGGAGTAATTATTGTGTCCGGACACCGAACGTGTCTAGAGACCAATAACAAAGCGCCACGTCACCTGGAGCTCGATACCGAGCACTCGGTATTACTCGGTATACGTCCGGATTTCCAGTTTTTTGTTCGGACGTAATAACTTTTCCCAACAAAGAGACCACAACGAAAAAAGACACCCAAATCCAAAAAGAAAACTCATTTATGTTTGGATTTACGACGTCTACGCCTACCAATCTCTTAAAAAAACCATCGTCAACAACTTGAATAATATTTAAATCAAAGTTATCCCGAGAATACAAAACATTCTCATTAGCTCCCTCCCCACCAGCTAAAGAAATATCATCATCAAACCAGTCACCATGATCTCTCAAATTACAAGCAAGGTGAGCTAACAAAGCATTATTGTAAATAACGGATATAGGCACATCAATAAGAGGCACATCCTCATCACCATCAGGAAAATAATCAAGAGAACAAACGGGAGAGTCCAAATGAACGTCATCATTCGCAGTAGTAGGGCAATCAATCTCACGGTCCCCAGGATGAAAAACTGCAACTTCACCATCACCGACAACATTCAAATCAGGAGAGGCATTAGGACTAGCTACCAAATTGACTAAGCAAGGGTTCGGCTCATGAACCATAACAACATTAGAGATAGGAGAGGCATTAGGACTAGCTACTAAATTGACTAAGCAAGGATTCGACTCAGAAACCACAATAACACCCTCATTAATTCCAGAAAAATGAGCCACATGCAAGACATCAGACGACATATAACTTGTCTCCGCAACAAGAACAACATCCTCAGAGTTACCATTGTCATTATCCACAAATCTCCTCATCAACCACAACCTCAATAGGACTAAGCAGAGTTTCAACCACAACATTAACCTTTACACCATAATTATTATGATTAATCGAATCAAACACCAGAATAGAAGAACGACACTCACCAGGCAAATGACCTATTGGTTTACATTGCACACAAAAATGGGGAAACTCTTCCATCACAACATTGATGAACGTAACCAAGCTTTTTAGGACCAATCCAAACTTTATTAGAATATTTTTTAGTAATGTCAAACTTGACTAACACTTGCGCAACAGAGATCGCATGATCCACCTTCAGTGGATGGTTAAATAAAGAACAAAAAGCATAAAGAATACGGGGTGAAAAAATGTAGCCACAAGTTGGGAAAAGAAGTCCAGATAGGTATGACAGGAGACTCCACACCAATATCAAGAAGAGGAGATGATTTGGTTAACTTCATGTAAAATTGTTAACAAAATAGGACATATGAAAGAAAACTCAGCTATAGTCTAAGTCATTCACCAACTTAATCAGCACATGGGACTGATCCATTAGAGATTTAGAGTTACAGAAAAAATTGCCATTAAGCTTAAGAGCAAAGAAAAACTTCCGAATAGCATCGAGACTCTCATGTTGAGAGGAAAAAAAAACCAACCAATGGGAACTGCATAGGAGCCGCAAGCGCGAGAATCTCTACATCCGAAATTCAAAGAGATGGCAAACCACGAAACAAAGAGGGTTTGATATTAGGAAAGCGAGTATCCGAGGAAAAAAAACTAGACAAATCATCAACAAAAGATCGGGATTTAGTCGACCCGTCCAGAAAATCAAGATCAACCCAAGGTTTCACTGCCATTCCGGCCACAAGGGCCGGAGGAGGAAAAACGAGAAAGCGTAAAGAGAAAATCAACTAAACAGAGGAGGCGGAGGCTTCCCTGAGAGCGTTGGCACCAGGTGGATGCGGAACCCGAGCGATGCGGCGAGAGAAACATATGGAGCGGCGGTAGAAACATATGGTGGTGTATTGATTAATTGATTTTGTTTGATATGATTGTTACTGCATTTTGAAGTGAAAAATACGTTGTTCAGTTGAAGATATCACGAGGGGCTCTCATGCATAAAAAAAAGTTGTTAAGATCTATATAAAGATAGAAATTAGTCTTATATTAATATTTAATCTTTATAGACACCCATAAATAATATATTATCTATATAAGCAATTTGTTCATAATCATAGATATTATCCAAAGGGATGATAATTTTGTCATACCTCTAAAGCATCTGATATAATCATCTAATCACCCAATAGAGTATTAAATCATTTATTTGATAGGGTATTTATTCAGATTTGATATTTTAAGTACTGTCAATTATGATTTTATATTGCTTATGCATTTTATATGTAAATCTTTTAGAATATCGAATAAAAAAAAACTAAATGAGATGATTTTGTGAGCAAAATATTTAAATTATAAATTAGTAGCGGTTGTTAAATTAAATTCAAAATTATATGAACTTATTTCAACAAATTTATAGTTAAATTGAATATCTCAATGAAAATAATACATTGATACTAAACGTAATTTGATCAAGATCCAAATGATAATCTGTATCAGACACTTGAAACATAATTAGAAACATAAAGATATTAATCAATGAAAATAATACATTTGCAAAAGTCATATAATTTAATTTATTTATTTTGTATAACAAAATAAAAATATTGCACCAAAAGGGTTTAGAGGAATTTGTTAAGTTTAAAAATAATACTAATGTATAAATACATCCAATTAATTTAATAAATTTATAGGAGAGTGTAGATGTTGGAAAGTTCATGAATGTACCCAAATAAGTCATATATTACAACAATACCCCTTCTTAAAGGGAAAGAATGTATTACATCAATAACCACAAGAAATACAATTTAATGAATAAATAATAAAGCCCATAGTTCACAAAAAACACCTCACCATTCCACATTTTCACAATTTTGCCCAAACTCAACTGATTTTATTCTTTCGAAGTAGTATATCTAGTTGAAATTAGAGCAGTTGGGGCTGCCTTTCATCCTCTTAAAATTAAGGAAATCCTTCGTAACTATGTAAAATTTTATATTTAAAATTTCTTGTAATTATTTATGTTATAAAAGCTTCATCTCTATCAAATTTTGAGAGATTTTTTTCATCCTATCATTTGAAATCATAATTCCGCGAGGCACTCTTAGGCTTTGTTTGAGACGATTTTTTTGTTGCTTCTTAAAACAGTTTTATAGTTTAAAATTTTTAATTTTTATAACTAAAAAACTGCTTTAAGATCAGTAAAAAAGCCGTCCCAAACGAAACCTCAGTATACCCCCATGAAGTGAAGCCATTTACTTCTTTTAGCTCCAAGCTTTCGTTCTCCTATACCCACAACAGTAGAACAAAATAGAAGCAGAAATGCAGAAATTACCTTGAATTTGGCCTGGAAGAAAAGGAGTAAGTAGGCCGGATGACTGGCCGTGGATGCCTAGGTGATAGCAGTAATGTCTGTGAACGCTGAAGCATGTCAGCCATCAATGGCGTCTGGTAGGAATGAGTAAGACCAGAACTATCGGTGGAGGTTCCTCTGGTAGTAGCTCTCTGCCATGAATGAGAGCTCAGCCCTGAAAGCATATAAGCCCTTCCTGATTCTTCATACCTCTGCCTGCTTTCCATCCTCTCCTGCATTTCCCTCAGCTCAGCATCAAGAGAAAGACAAAGCCGATCGCCTGATCGTCTGGCGGCCGACATCGAAAGTACGGAACGCTGAGCTTCAAGAATCGACACAGCTTCAGAAAGGGCGCCCCGCTCGGCCGCCATCCTTGCCTCTGCCATTGCCTTGGCTGCCCAAACCCGAATCCTTTCGCGGTCTACTTCAATAGATGTCACTCTTTCTGCTAAATATTCTGGCCTTTGGATTCTAACATCTTTGTCTTTTACATTCACTTTCTCATTAGACAATGGATCTCTGTAGGAGCAACAAACCTTTAACAGCACAATTTCTTCATCATTCACAGGTGGAACACTAACAGAAACCAGAAAATCCCTCTCTTCATCTGCATACAGATCTCCAACACTGATTGAACCTTTCATTCCATCAATGACTCTGTTGGCATAGCTGCCTGATTGTATCGAAGAAAGGTGCATAGCAGGGTGTACACACTCGATCTCAACAATCAATTCTTGCACCAAGACACTAAGAAGCCCACCAATGCACTGTGCGAAAGCATCCTGGATTGCAAGCTCAGACTCAATAAATGAGAAGGTGCCACCTGAAGTCTCTGAAATTGAATGCATGGAAACAGAATCATGGTCTGCACCAAAGCCAAAAACGTGAACAGGAATTTGATGCCCGGTACCGCAACGAATGGAGGAAGGCAGGAGAGATTGGTAGTCTGAGAATGTAAGATTTGCGCGGCTACCAGCTGGGGAGACAGTGTATGTGTCTTGACCATCTGAAAGGAGTATGATACTGCTTACAGGATTTTTCTCCCTCCTCTCTTCAATCACCTTGGCACCTTTCCTCAGTCCCTCAGCAATATTGGTTCCACCACTTGAAACCAAAGAATTGATAGCCTGCAATGCATAGAGCCGGCCAGGCTCGGTCATACGGCGAAGAGGGAAAAGGCGGTGTGCAGTGGAAGAGAAGGCGATGACCGAAAGTCGATCAGAAGGGCTAAGATTCTGGATGACAAAGCCCATGGCACGTTTCAGTAGAGCAAGCTTTGTGCCAGCCATGCTGCCACTGATATCAAGCACGGTTACTAGATCAATGGGGACACGAGAAGGCTGTAATGCTGTCAGGCTTGCATTCTGGTTTCCATAAGACTGGGGAGGTCTTGCAACAGCACAAGGGGCCTTTAAGTGGATTAGTACAGAGAAGGATTCTTCAGAAGCCATTTTTGGTATGGCACTGAACTCGGGGTATGCCCTGACATCAATTGTCCTGGTTGATCTATGTTGAGAGTCCTTGACTGTTTCTAACAGAAACTCTACAGGTTCATCATCGTCATAATCATTTGGCTCAGAGATGTTAGAAAGAGAGGCCAGATGATGTTGCCTGTTGAATGAACCTGAATGAATAGATCTACGCAAAAGCATTACTGTCCCAACTTCTTGTGGCCAATTAACTGGGTTTACTCTGGCTCTCCCAAGAGGAAGGTCAGAAGATGGACTTAGGAAAGGAACCTCCTTCCATTTAGCTCTGCAAATTGGACAAACACGATTTCCATGCTTAACGTTTGAAGCGATACAGGTGAAATGGAATACGTGCGAACATTCAGCAGTGAAGAGGGCACCATGGCCTGTTTTCATATTGCCCAAACATATAGCACATGTTTTCTGGAAGAAGAGAAGTTGGGAGAATAACAAAGTTATGAAAGTATATTTCCCATAATTTTAAGTTCGAAAGGGAGCAGTTCGTAAGTGCGCAGAACAAAAGAAATAAAGTCACAGAAAACCTATTCAGGCCTTCTCCAGCATGAAGAAAGATTATTCTTTGCAAAAAATGCTATGTTGCACCGACACGGATACGACACGATACGGATACATGACACATCAATTTTTAAAAATACATGATACAGGTATGACGCGGACACGGTATTATAATTTATAAATCATACCTAAAAATTAAGAAAGCAATTAAAATATAATATTTTAAATGACAAAAAAAATGAAAACAACATCATTTATAGCATTGTAGCTTATAATATCAAAATAAAAGTAAGCATTAAATGTCTAGTAACTCCTTTTTCCTTCCATACTACTTTGGTTGGCTCAAGCAACTTCTCAATATTAGCCCTCTCTCTTTGCGTCATTTTTTTTAAAAAAAATCGTTTTTAAATGGGACAGGCATATCCGATACATGTGTCCTTCGAAATTAAATCTTATTTTAATTGGATATGGTTTTGCAGTATCCTACATGTAACGGTGACGTATCAGACGTGTATACATGTCCGACACATATCCGATATAGCATGCCTTCATAAATCGATGCATCGGTGCATCATATAAAAAAAAAAGAGGAAAATCTTCATTCTGGCATTTATCATTCCTGAAGTTGGAACTAGGACATCTCTTGTTGTAGCAATGAACTCAATCTCAATACTGTTGAATATCCAAACACCTTATTTGCAAGAAGTATGGAATCAAAAAACAGGCCGCAAAACTTCATAGCACTGTTCAGCAAATATTGCGATGCAACCACTAAATTCTAGACTGGCCCTCAAAGGTCCATCTTATTTATTTTGAAAAGGTGAAAAAATTAAAGAGGTGGCTAATAAAAATTCCCAACATTAGAACCGTTCATATTGACACATTTGCAGCTTCAAACTTTATAAGCTAGCCACAAAGATCAGAGCTTTGATCTCTATAAGCAAGCCTATAAGAGAACGATTTGGATCAAGTATGATGGCTATGATGCAAGTCTTGTGAGAGATGGTCATGGCGTAGGTCATGATGGAGATGGGCTATGAAGGTCATGCTAAAGGCAATTATGGCATGCCATGTTGGAGAAAGCTGCAACGTAAGTCTTGTTGGAGATGGCTATAGTGCACGTCTTACGAGGGACAATTATAATGATGTTAGTGATATAGGCAACTTATGTCATTTAGGATGATGACATGATGTTTATGAGGGTACTTGATGTCAAGTTGTGAACAATAGATGAGTTGTATGATGTTTTGCCCTTTAAAGGCTATGGTGGAGGAATGAGTGCGAATCATTATTGAAAATAAAGGATGTCTAATAAGATTATAGACCATCATTATGACCTTGGAGTTGCAACTGATAGTAGTTGGAGTTGCACGAACATCATATTTGGATTTAGTGGAGAGGATTATGCTGTTTGATATTATGCAAATGACCTGGTTTCTCATGAAATAAAGGGAGTCTACTAAAAAATGAAGGGGTTGAGGAATACATGAAAATAGAGGTGTAAGTGAGTCAAGTTGACTTGTGAGCTAGCTCGGGCTCAGCTCAATAAATGGCTCGTGAGGTGAATTCGATGAGAAAACGAGCCAAGCTTGAGCCATCCCTAATTCGACTTGTTAGCCCGTAAGCCGGCTCATTTAAAAAATATTAGTATAAAATGCATTTAAAATATATTAGCATTCATGATTTTAAATATAAAATTGTTTAAAATGCTTTAAAATTATAGCTCACTTTATTATATTAAGTTATTATTTATGACTTTTCTTCTTATTTTGCATTCTTTTAATTATTTTATTATAATAATTGTTTAAATCATAATTATTTCTTCTCTTTCAAAGTAAATGAGAGCCGGCTTGAACTTGTAGAATAAAGCATGAGCTCGAACTCGATTAATTAATCAAGCTCAAGCTCAAGCCAGGGTTGGCTCGAGCTCGGGCTCGACTCGACTCAATTACATCCCTACATAAAAATATTGACTGCACCATGTTATTTGGAGAACACATTTGCATTTGATGGCCAAAACCTAATACTTAAGTGCTTTCAACTTATTGCTTCTTCTATATTATGGATTTTAATATATAGGACAATTCACTTTGAATCTAATAAAAAAACTTTATAAAAGCATCTTCTACCTCTCAAAATTCTTCTGTGAAATAATTCAAAAATAGTTCACATAACATGACACGCAAAATGCTTGGGGATTGCCATAAGCAACACAAATCTACATTAGCAACTTGGAAAGATTCTTCCATTTGAGGCCTTGCTGGATGGATTTTTTGTAGTTCATTGCACCTTCGAAAGTAGACTCGAAACACCATAAAACATGTAAAGTATGCCTTTTTTTCTTTCCTCTTTGCCTGAGTTTTAAAGGCTTTCCAGAGATCGATTACAGGTGTTCTTAGCAAACTTATGTTCAATCATTAGGATGTTAGGAAAGAAAGCGTTCTTTGGTCAAATGACATCCATTATGAGTTTCTTTCTTTTATAGAAAGCAACCTTCTTCTATAAATAGATGAAATTTACTTGATTTGATTTTAAGTTGAACTTTTTGGCAAGCATGGTTAAATTTTAAATTATCAAAGTATTATCTTAATAGTTAATTATCAGTAATAAGAAGCAAGTTAGAAGGACTTCTTGGCACTATCAATCCTATTTTTTTGATGGAATGAACAAATTTGTAAACGAGATGGTCGGTCCTTACATGACAATGTGTGTTGATGTACAACATAATTTTGATGAATATACCCACTACAACAATACGGTACCATTTGAAGATAATCATATCATAATGCCGACAAGAACATTCTTTTGAGGTTAGAGCCAGAATTTCCCCCATTTTTAATTTGCTTCTTACTGAGGCATCGTCGTTTATTTTTATGATGTGCTTGAAAGAGTGTATCGTTGTTCATTGATGGTTGAGTGGGACTTCCCCAAGTAGTGTTTTTGACATAATTATTGCTTACAATGAATAAGGTATATGGATGAAAGATGTTAAAGTTCTTGCACTTGAATAGTTGATCAACGAGAGCGAGATGATTTTCCACACATCACATCAAATTATTGTATAAAATAAATTGAACTAGTAAAGTGAGGGTCGATCTCAATTGACTAGGCATTTTTAGATCATATACACACAAACAATTAAGAGAATTGGAATGTAGGAATTGTGAATTTTTGTGTAAAATCAAAGAAAAGAAAAAACCTGTGATGTCTTACTTTGCTAAACAATTTTTACTAGTCTAAAAAATATAAAATGAATCAGTTTTTCTCCATATGCTGCAAAAGAGTCAATACAATGCAAAAGAATTGCCGTCTAAGTTGATATGAGAACAATACATCAATCATTACAGCATCAAGTGTTTATGGCTGCAGCACAGGTTCTGTTGGAGACTACAGGTCATAGATCTTACCAGAGATAATTATGGCAAAGGTTTTGAAAGATACAATTATGGTACTAGCAGTAACAAAGATGGTTGGGGTTCATATTTGATGAGAAGAGGTTGTAATGCAAGTCTTAGGAGATACCATTGAAGCGAAAGTCTTGAAAAAGATAATTGTGGCAAAAGTTTAATAAGACAGTGATGAAAGTCATAAAAGATTATAGCGTAGGTCGTGCTACATAAAACTACACTGCAAGTCTGGCTAGAGACAATTGCAGTGTAACCTAACTTGAGACAATAGCAATGAAGGTTTAGCAAGAGATGGCTATGGGGTAGCAGCAACTATGAGGAAGACAGCTACAACACAATACAGGCTTTGAGAAAGATGGCTGCAGTGGAGGTCTTATAAGAGATGGTGGCCAAAGAGCTTAGAGAGACATCAATGGCGCATGTCTTGAAGAAGGCTGTCGTGGTGCAGCTCTTATAAGAGACAGTGACATAAGGCTTGAGAGAGGCATCACTGGCGCAAGTCTTAAAGGAAACGGCTGCAATAGAGATGAGATGATCGCAATGCAAATATGGAGACAAACGGATAAAGTGCATGCCTTGAAAGAGATGACTACAATGCAAATCTTATGGGAAACCATCACGGTGAAGATCATGGTAAAAAAAACTTTGGCACAAGTTTTGTTAGAGATAATCGAGGTACAGGATTTTTGAGAGAGAATCATAGTGTGATATGGCACATGCCTTATGGGAGGCATCTTTGATGTAAGACTTGTGAGGGATGAACGTAACATTGGCCAATAGGCATAGGCAAAACCCAAGATGGTTGAGGGTGAGCAATTTCCCACCTCAAAATTAACTTCAACTAATAAGGGGTTACGTTTGAGCCTCATATTGCCTGCACCAGGCCACCACTTCACCTATTACTCGCTCGCTACGTCGACGCCGCCTATAAAGTTTGCCTGCACATGATAGCATTGCTACACCTGGTGTTTGTATGTAGTTGCAGCTATGTTTATCCACCCTCAAAAGAAAAGCTAGTTCCACTATTGATTGGCCCACAAGGAAAATATTACTTATAAAATCAACAACGAAAATCAAAGGATTGTGCATCTAGACTAACATGATTGGCCTATTGAGATAAAACTCACTCGGGAGGCAGACAAAGGCGGTTCAGTAGTGATCTCACAACATTCATCACTAAAGATATATTATCCACTATCTGAATACACCACATCGTAAGCCTCAACATCAGCAACACATCATGGTGAAAAGATTGAAATTTTGCCAATCAGCTTGACAAGAATAATTTTGAGAATATTCATAATCTCAAAATTGAGATTATAAAAAAACGATAACAATGTATTGTCATTTTTACATGGTTAAGATCCTCTCCTTGAGAAGCCATGTTGTTATAAGAAATTTATTAAACAATGGTTTGTGGAGATCACAGTGACTTTGAGAAATCCAAATCTCTGCAGGATGAATCACATGATCAATGAGTTGATCAATTTGAATAAAATGGTAATCAATTCCATTTTTCATGTTGTTTTGAGATATATGCTCCACATCAAGATTAGTGATTAATCATATAGGAATTTTAATGATCCCAATAATAATAATAAATCCATAGCTAGATACCTCAAACTGTTTGATAAGTAAAATCTTAAATGAATCCTCCTCGTTTTCTTAATTAATAGAGGCTTGATAGTTTCCATCATCAATCTTAATACACAAAACTCATCTTGGCCTGATGGTTAGGTAATTCGGTTCCAACCATAAAGTCTTGGGTATATGGTTGTCTGTCAGTTTGTGATTAAAGCTTCGTTTGAGACGACTTTCTTATTGCTTCTTAAAGCAGTTTTCTAGTAAAAAAAGCTGTTTAAAGAATCAATAAGAAAGCCGTCCCCAATGAATTCTAAACTAGCTCAAAGTCCCCAAAAAAATCTTAATAGGCATCATCCAACAATAAGAAAATAGGTGGCAGGCAAATGAGGAAAAGAATAACAAAAGGAAAGGACAAAACACGCTAAAAACACATTAATAGTTGAATAGCATTGCTGCCAACCAAAGAAGGAACTACCATTTTTGTCCAAGCGTTAGAGTAACGTATTCTCAACCTTTCTTAGGTAAGACAAATCGCAACCACTCGCAAACAACCAACTGGTCGACCACACCCTATTGAAAGGAAAAATTAAAAGAAAGAAGGAAAACCAATGTGGTTAGAAAAATCAATTTTTGCAGTGATAATCCTTCAAGCCAAATCAGGTCTCTAATGACAAAAACTAGCGTGCAAAGTTGCAGCAAAATATTTGTTCCTTATTTAGGCAGGATTTATGCACCATTTAGTTCAAACAAAATTTTGGTACAACCTTAATATTTTTATAATCTCATTTTAGCGTCATTATTGATTAAATCCAAATTTTATTAAATATTATTATTCATAAAATTTAACAGATTAAAGTAATCACTCTCGTAAATTTTAAAGCTTGAAAGAAAAAAGTCCAACAATCTATTAGGATTTAGCAAAAAAATTTCATATTTTAATCCTTCCAAGATTTACTTAAAGGTTTGTTTGGTATCCTATTTTAAGCAGAATTTAAGCAAAGTTTCCTCTCAATCAGAAATTTTAGGACTTTAAATCCTCCAATTTTAGCCTAGTTCATAATTAAATCCCACTATTCATAAAATTGAACAGATCTAAAAATTTCTCTCTCGCATAAAATTTTAGATCCAGAATGAATAGTCAAACTAATTACTAAAAGTAAGCAAACATTGTTTAAAACAGTTTTCAATTTAATCCTAAATTTACAAAATTTGAAACAGTATTTTCTATCCTAATATACTTGATATATCATCAAAAAAATTATCTTGATTGGGCGCGAATCTTGAGGCAAAATCAAGTTGAAAACTTCCGAAATTAAATTCGAAACCATATGAACTCTAATCTCAATAAACTTACAGTCGAACTAAACATCTTGAAAAAACGAACCTAACGACACCAAATTTGACTCAATCCGAGCCCAAATGGGTCCAAATCGAAGACCCGAAACGCCTTTATCTAGTTCAAACCATAAATTGGATGACCAAACGATCTCAAAACATGACATGCTTATAGTAGAATTGAGCGGGTTGACGAGACGAATCCAAGGAGCCCAAGATCATCAAATTCTGATATCATTAAGATATTCAAATGTCCAGTAAACAGACCACAATCAAGGGGAACCCAAGCAAAGAAGAGAAAGGAGAGAGAAAAACTAGAGTTCTCTTGCCACCAGACTCCTACTTGAACACCGTCAGACCACCGACCATCGTCGGGCTTTTGCCCGATCACCAACGGATGCCGGATTTTTGTCGAGCCACCAACTGACACCGGACTTCCACCCGGCCATTGACTGTCCCCGGACTTCTTCTCGGCCACAAACTGACGTCAGACTTCCACCTCGCCGCCAACTGACGATGAATTTTTGCCCGACCATCGTATGTCACCGGATTTCCATCCAATCTCCGTTCGTCAATAGATTTTAACCCGTAATGTTGACTATTTAATCTGATCATCCTCAATTTCAAGGACAAACCAATCATTTGTAATATATTCAAACACTAGTGGAATCATTTGTCCATTTTATAGGATTTTTCAAGTTAAAAATCTTGTGTTTTTGAATTTACTGTTTGTGTGTTGGATATCAGTAGCTTTGTAGCGTTGTAGGGAGAAAAGATGAAAAAATCTAACTCTATAGCAAATGTCATTGAGAATAAATTGCTCGCCGGTGGCGGTACCCAAAAACAAAAGCCCAAAAATATCTCCAAAAACATCAGACCCCCAAAAGCAAAACAGAAGATCATAACCAACCGCGAATCATGAAAAAGTATAAAGATTTTACCTTGCAAGATCTGCTACCAGATTCCGACATCAGACGTCTGGAAGAGTTTGGGGTCGGCTTAATCGGCCTCAACAAGCCGTGATCCAAGCGAGAATTACGACCAGAAGAAGCCAGCGAGGCAGCAGCATCTCCGGTAGAAGTTTGCGATTTCTTGCCCGTTTCCGGCTGAAGGATTTCCTCCTCGTCCTGAACCGTCGGCACAAAAACGCAAGTGCTCAACCCCAGCGCCACCTTCGCCTTCTTCCACAAGCTCCCCATTTCAACCCCAGCGCCACCTCGGCGTTAGGGTTTCGGAGATCAAGGCGGCTGTATTACCCTTCAAATCTACTCTCTCTTCACCGAGATCGTAGTTTTAAGGGCTTTAAGGTAGAGAGAGAGCCGGGTCAGAACTGAATGGCATTGATTTTCTCTTTGTGAGCCGACATTGGAGAGAGCGAGAGAGACTAATAACTTCTTTGGGTAGAGTAGACCTTATTGCACCTTCTCCATTCCCTCTCTCTCTCTCTCTTTCTGGTTTTATGTTTTGACCAAGTGGTGTGCAGCCTTTGTAGAAATTGGATTTTCAAAATTTAAAGCTTTTTGTATTCCAGAAATATCACTAGAGTTGTGGCTTGAAGAATCAGAAAGAAGATGGTTCTTTGGTAATTTATCTAATGTAAAGGGGTAGAGTAGGAATCTGATATGAACTGGTTGGTCGCTATGGCGAGGGAGTTAGAGATAAAGAGTGGACTTTTACGTGAAAACGAAATGGGGGAGATAAAGATTTTATTTTTTATTATTGTTATTTATTTTAGTTTGTAACATCTTTGCTTATTTATTTATTTATTTATTAGGATTTAAAGGGCAAAATTATGATTCAACTAACCAAAGGAATTCTTCAAGTCAAATAATATTTAGAATTATCATTTCTGGTTAGAAAATTTATATCGATAAAAACGAGGATTTTCTGTCTTAAGAAGGATCCGATATATAAAAAATATATACAAATTGTAATGTGAAATTATAATCTTTACCTGAAAATTATGAGAAGGAGAAAAATCTCGAGCCTTTGCCTAACTTAAACAATTCTATAATATTAGCGTTAATTATAAAGATATGGCCATCCAACAAGATTATAAGAGTTTGAAAATTTGACAAAAATATTACACAGTCGATGAGAGGGTAAAAGGTGTTCGAATGATTGTGGTCGATTGAGAACGATATGATAGTCTTGATAGTTTGGCAAAAGTGTAATGGCAATGATTGAGCGGCAATGGCTTAGTGATTGAGGTGGTCAGACATTGATTGTACAATGCAATCATGGAGTTTGAGTGACAATGGGCTAACAATGGCGGTCGAGCGGCGAAATGTCAACATTAGTGGTCTTTATGATGGCAGTGGTCCGATGATTGTGTTTATGCAGTGGAAGTCCAATGATAGTGGTTGGGCGGCAAAGGTTTGACAATCGCTTTCGGGTGGTGACAATCTAATGTTAGTGGTTTGAAGATTGTATTGGTTCTGCAATTGTGGTCAGGTGGTGAAGGTCCGATGGCAGCGATCAAATGTTGGTTTGATGATTGCAGTCAATCGATGAATGTTTGATGGCAACGGTGCTCCGGTGGAGCTCTAAGATTTTTTAAGCATTTGACATCTCTTAAATCTCAAGCAAAGAGTCTCCTTTATATAAATATAGCGATCTATTTATAGATTTTCTTAGAATGACATGTCCAATAAATTTAAAGAAAATCCATTATACTCCGTTAAACTACTCGTATTGATTTCAATGTCCATAGAGCTTTTGTTCAACATTTGAGTGCCTTAATGCTGTTGAAATTTAGCGATCTTAAGCTCTTTGGATTTATTAACTGATAAAGCTAAATGTATTAAATAAATAAATAATGAGGTGTCTTATTTTCATTGGCTACAACTTGTATGCCCTATCATGTAAAGTCTATATATAGACTAATAGGTCCTCTGTACAAGACAGATAATAATATACTATTTTCCTTCAATCTTGAGTTATGCTTTCTTCTCCTACTAGCTTGCTTATGCGAATGAGTTCTTGAAGAACAAGATCTCCTTCTTCTTCCTTTCTTCATGGTATCAGAGCGGGTGATCTAAAGAAAAGAAGATGGCAAACACCGCTTCCTCTCAAACCGAAGAACGCGAAGAATCCTAATTCAGGATGTTCCGGTTCTCTCCTCTACCCTAAAATTTGTTGTCTCAAACCTGAAATCTATCGTTCAAACTCAACTCACCTCCGAAAATTATCCCATCTGGAGATCCTAGATCTTTAAAGTGTTTTGTGCTAATGGCTTTGACCCCTTTCTTGATCCCACTAAACCCAAACCAAGCCGATTTATTACACATACTGACGGAAGCTCTCGGTCCAATCCCGATTTTTCTCACTGGAATTTAACGGATCAAAACCTCTCAGCCGCGATTTGCTCCACCATCACGGCACTGATCCTTCCTCAACTCACCTCCGAAAATACTTTCTTCTCCGACTAGCTTGCTTCTGCGAATGAGTTCTTAAAGAACAAGATCTCCTTCTTCTTCCTTTCTTCAGGATTCGCCTTGTTAAGTCGGCGTGCACGTGAAAATTTAAAGTATTAATTATAAAATTATTGCAAATTATTGCATGTTATCATATTCAAGCAAGTAGTAAAAAAATATTTAATAAATTAGTTTAATATAAAGATTCAACACACATATAAGTAAGATAAGAACAACATGTTACATAAAAGTTCTTACATAATTTTTTTTGAAAAAATTATAAGGCATAGCCCCGTTAAACTAATTTTACTATAATTTATGATTGGTTATAAATAGTGTATATCCTCATAATTATGAAAGATCATGATATAATTTAGGGGTGTAATGATACTTTGCAGTATTAAAGAGATGTCATGCGCAAATATTTTATTTTAATACAAAAAAAAAAGTATTGTTAAGAATTAATGTTCAATCAACAATCTTTTTTAAAATATATTTATTTATTTTAAAATACATTGAATCAGAAGATTCTAATTTTATTTTTTTTTCTATTGAAATATTTACAAAAATAAGTATGTGATAGCTATTGTTATTATAATTAAATAGCTTTAATTATCATATATAAATATTTTTTATTATAATTAAATTTATTAAGTATCTTTTTACATTTAATTATTATTACTAACTAATAATGAATGTTAATAAGCATTATTTAAGTTTCATTAATATTTAATTAGTTTAATAAAAAGTAATAAGAGTTATTTTCATTAATTAGCAAATAAACTAATTATATATATAATTACAAAAAGTTTCAAACATTTAATAATATTTGTTATCTTTCTTTGTAAGGTAGGCCAAAAATTTTAAATGTAACCTTGTTTTCATAGAAAATGTACACAATTAATTTTATGCAAATATTTTAATAATTTTGACTATAAACTATTGTAAATATAAATTAAATTTCTAACATTTAATAAATTATAAAATAAAAATGCTTTTAAAATTATTTGTTCAATGAAAATATATATTAAACAAACAATTATTTTATTTGTTCCAACAACTTTGGGTGTCATATAGACAACCTAGTTGCCTATGTCACACCCCAAATTGCTTAAAAGCTAAACTTCTAACAACTTTTTAAATTATTTTAAAAGCATGATATTTTGATTAATTGAAATAAAAGTAAAGCTCATATTAAATTTTTTTTATAATATTATGCTCTCAAGAAAATATACTAACATTTTTTTGATTTATTAAAGGCTATTCCTCATACTATTTAAAGTGGCTCAATTAAAAAATATAGCTTTTATGTAATTTAATATTTAATATCTAAATCTTTTATATTTACCTCTATATCATTTTGATATCTAAATCACACCAAAATATATACATGAAAATATGACATATATGTTTTACTTGAAATAACTTAATATATGTCGTATTTTTATGTGATTTAGAAAGTTTTATTATGTAAATAAATATAAATATTTAGCTGTTAAATATGTAAATACATAAAAATTTTGTGTGTGTGACATAAAATGATATATATATATATATATATATATATATATA
>NW_021422234.1:127990-128356 GCF_001605985.2 Dendrobium catenatum
GTTGCATACAAGAACTCATCAACATCAAGCTGACCATCAGTGGGTTGATGAGAAGTCTAGGAAGGCTCATGTGAGTAAAATTTATTGGAGTTTTAGAATAAAAATTTATTTTAATAAAACTAATTGTAACTCACAGGATGATTTCGTACGAGCTAGAGAAAGTCGGCAGTCCACTAGCGAGGGATCATCTTCAGGATCGGCCCATATTTCTGAGTATCATATATGGTCAGATGTTGTTGGTGGAAGACAGAGGGGAAGGTTATATGGCATGGGTTCATAGGTTTATGTTATTGAAGGCAGTTCATCCACCTCTGCATTTCATGATCCAAGTGGAGCTGAAGAATCTGTAAGCGAGAGGGTTGCAGC
>NW_021422234.1:128625-164727 GCF_001605985.2 Dendrobium catenatum
TATCATGAACTTACTTGTGAACTGTGATTGTAATCTTATGATGAGCTTGTGATTGTATTTATAATTTATGGTTCTGATGAATATAGCGACGTGTTGCCCAAAATATCTTGCTTTTTCTGCAAGTTTAGACTTTAGGGTGAACCTCCCTCAAATAGAGGGGATGCTGTCAATTTTTTTTTGCAGGTGCTACAGGTTTCCGGCAGCCAACCGGCGGTTTGGCCGCCAGAAACTACGATACCGGACGGCCAATGCCAAGCCGCCGGTAATGGCATTACATCGCCGGTAATAAACCGGCGGTGTTACGGTGGACGTCCGACGGTGTACACCGTCGGTGGTAATACCGACGGCTGTAACCGCCGGTAAATGAACCGGCGGTCTACCGGCGGTTTAAGAAACAAACGATGCCCTCTTTAACCGCCGGAAGACCGTCGGTAATATGACCGCCGGTCAGCCGTCGGTCAGATAACCGGTGGCGTAACGGCCGGAAAATCGCCGGTTCCAAATCCGGTTGTCACCGGCGGTATAAGCCGCCGGAAAACCGCCGCCAACATAAACCGCTGGTACATGTTTCCTACGTGATTTTTTCCGGCGGCTGGAATACCGCCGCAAAGCCGTCGGTAATCCATAAAATCGCCGGTTAATCTATAGTAACCGCCGGAAAAAATCGCCGGATTTTGACGTTTTTCCTGTAGTGCACCCAACCAATATATCAAAGTGAGCTGCATAGAAAACAAGCTAAAAACAACTAGCTTAATCTAAAATAGCTAGCCCAACAGAAGAGTTGATGAAGAGAGAGAACTTCTAGTGCATATCTTGATCCAATACCCTCCAAATGTAGAAAAGCAAGTATGCAAGTAACCAAGAAAAATAACGTATTATTAATCTTAAAGTTATGATATATATAATAATATGGAGCTATTATTGTGCAGACACTCGGTCCGGTTACATGCTCGGCACCAAGCAGTACCAAGCACGGGTACCGAGCGCTGTACATTTTTTGGATGACGTGGCATATTTTTATTGGTCTCCGGACTCCACGCAATAATAAATCAATAATATGACAGCTTATGCACCAACACAACCTGGTAGATGATTTTTGAGCCAAATGTAGTAAACAAGCATATATAAGCGGTCAAGAGAAAGAGCTTCTTAAGAATTTTACCATGTTATATATGAACATATATATGGCAGTTTCTGCAGCAGTTGTTCTACTCTTTGATCAGGCAGCCCCGTCTTCTTCTTTATCTACCTCTCGGACTAGCAGTAATATGTCAAGTGCTCTCCGCTGAACGGATAAGCGCTGAAACTGCCAAACTTTGAAGTTTTTCGAGGTCTTCTTCCTACTTCGTACAATCCTACTATACCTTTGCTCTCTCTCTCTCTCTCACTCTATATAATAGCAGTCGTGTAGCTCTCCTCCTACCAAATTAATCTCGCTCTCTCTTATTCCATCTGCACCTTTCTCTCCATAAGGATTAGTGGGATCTGTAAAGAGAGGAAGGATGAACTTTGTTAGCAGGAAGATCTACCTCTACAACGTCACCACGGGACTCTACGCGCTGGATTGGTGGGAGAGATACCTCTTCAGTATCCTTGTACTTTCTACCTGTTGAGATCTCGTTCATTTTTTTGACTGTAATGCCGATCTTATCGTGTTTGTTTAAAAGATTTTTTGATATTATTCCTGTTATATTCAACTTGTCTGTGGAAACTATTTTGTTTTGTTTTGATAATAGGAAAATTTGTTAAGGCTTTTAGGCATATATAGGAAGTCTTAACTCTCGAACTAGACACACTGATCATAGTTCTGCTCTGGTTCATCTGCTACAATGGAATTCGATCGGCCACCCAACTCTTCAACTGGTAATTTGGAGTGCTTTGTAGAACAAACATGCGTAGTATTAATTCTGTAGAATTGTGAGATGTTGAATTCTGGGTGTAATAGAGGAGAAATTATTCTGCTCGGAGTCTGGGCGGGAAGTTTTCGTTTGGATGCGAGTGTATACAGTGTATACACGGTGTACAATTTTATATACAATTTGATTTTTTTTTGATACGCAGTGTGTATAAATACCGTATACACTCACATTCTGCACAGAATAATTTCTCCAAGTTAATAGAGATGGAGCTGCTTTCTTTTACGGTAATTATTGCTTTGAAGGTTCTTCATTATTTAGAGTAGACAGTGCAACACTGATGCTTCAGCACAATTAAAATAAATATAGGCTTCCTTTTTAACTTCGATAATGAGAAGCAGATCGATATTTACGATTCCTATACTTCGCTGCAGTTTTGCTTCATGGCCAGCTTCATTTTGGAAGTTTGGCAATTTCCTTTTTAATTATTTAGAGAGTTTTTGGATTAATGACCTATTTGTCGTTTATTTATCTTGATAAGATGTGATTGTTTGGCTTAGGCTGTGTTTGGGACTATTTTTTCTCTGCTTTACTTTATGAAACATAACTTATAAAGAGTTGTTTGGGGTACGAGTTTGTACTCCATTCTAAAAAATTTTGCGTCTTGCCGTTACGTTTCGCAACCTAAGAAAGCATCATGTGTTATCCTTCTTCCCGTTGTTCACGTTTCCAAAAAGGCCTAAACGGCCCGTCACAATCTGACCCAATATAACCTGATACCATACATATCACATCGTGTCCGATTATGACAAGAATCAAACCCCAATATCCATTTGAAGAAGTACTGAAATAAAATTTTCAATTTAAACACATCACATAGCCACTACTGAATATTAATAAATCGAAAGACTAATGAATCTCAAAATAATTTTCTATTTATCATCTAAAAATACATATATAATATGAGATATCTACAATAGTACTTAGCAACATATAACATAACAAAATAAAAGTCAAACATGTAAAAATCAAAACATACCTGCAACACAGATCTAAGCATGCTATCCAAAACTACTTAGCTTGCTCATTACCCGTTCATTGACTTAAAAACAAAAGTAAAAATATAAGTGAGTTAACACGGCTCAATAGTTATCACTGTCTAAAATGTAAATCAATAGCTGAAATTAAAATAAAACTAACAATATTGTGCTATAAAAATAAACTGAAGTGTGGTACAAAAATATGACATTATTGAAGCATATACTAAAATTGAATACATTTAATTAACCATTGAAATATGTTTTTTTATTTAACCATTGAACTATACTCAAATTGAAATATAAATAAATGTCTTATTGTAATTTTTAGAATAACCCTTAGGTTCCACGTCATAATATATCTTATATCAAAATCCAACCTCGATAGCTCATTGGCTATGACAAAACATCACATATCATAGCAAAATTCTACCTTGATAACCCACTGGTTCCACATAATATCACATGTCATATCAAAATCTCACCTCCGAGCAGCCCATCGATTCCAGCATAACAAAATCCTACCTTGATGGCTCACTAGCATCGACATATAACCGAATTTCTCATCGGTCGCCCACTACTATTAACATAACATCACATCATATTTCTTTATATTTTTGATGAATTTCATTAATTAAATAATAATTAGACTAAATTCAGAAATTGCCAAAATTCCTCAACGGTTGGCAACATAAATATTATTGAGCAAAAATTCAATGTTTCAAAATATAGCCAAATTATCAAAACTATATATAACAATATTCTGAAACTTTAATTGAATTAGAAAAAATCACCTTCTGAATAAATAAATTATTTATATTTTAATAAAAAAATCACATAAATCTTTTTATATCTTTAAATTCATGAATAAAAAAATAACATAAAAATATTTATAAATTAGTTAAGTATGTCTAAAAAATTTAAACAAATTGATTTGCAAAACATACACCTAACGACATGAAAAACTCCACTCTTACTGAAATTTGTCAAGTAGAGGAGTTAATAGTGATGGATAATGTTTTAGCTGCCCATAATGGCGGACCATCACCAATTAATTTTCTTAAATTGGTTGTTCACATTTTATTTTAATCTGCGTTGCTTCTTGACATATTACAGGATTTTTAGCCTGTAAATGAAGTTTGTTGTTTTCTATTTAATTGAAAGTTTATCAATTTATTGCGAAAAAAATTCAATATGCATGGATTTTATATTTCCAAAATTTTTTAATGTCGAATAAAGATATCAAAGTAATTTATTCTCATACAGTTGTAGCACAACAACTTGACAGTTATGCTTCACAAACAAAATATATTGACTTTTGTACATCAACTTCAAAATGCAACTTTATGTATAACAACTTTGCAACATATTTTATCGATAGCCGTAGCCATTCCAAACACACCCTTAGTAAAGAATTTTTATTAGGTCTGGACACCTGACGTAGCTCTACATCCGGACGCCAATAAAATGTCGCTTCGTGCTCTTACTCTTTACCGCGTGGCCCGACGACCCGACCCGGACCGGAACCCAATATTGCTATGTATTAGCTGATTTGAACATACCATGATATTGCTAGCTAGGTTTGCTCAGTATTGCTCGGTGATGAGAAATACCATTTTGTCAAGAGCAATACCTAGCAATACCGAGCAATACCCCGATTTTGTTAGGTATTGCTCAGTATTGGTCTTGACAGAGCGGTATTTCTTGTTATTGTCAAGCAATACCGAGCAATATCTAGCAATACACGAACATAGCAATACCGGGTTTCCGTTCCGGGTATGGTCGTCGGGCCGCGTGGTAAAGAATAAGAGCACATGATAACATTTTATTAGCGTCCGAATGTAGAACTACGTCAGGTGTCCGGACCTAATAAAAATTCCTTAGTAACATCCTCATACTTGAGCTTTTCACATGCCCCTTTATCCAATATTACTATATGGATTAACTAATTTGACGAACATCTTCCAATTCAAAAACCTGTGTACAAGGAGTTGGTTCTGCCAACTTTTGGATCGATATGTGAGTCAACCATAGTTAAGATTCATGATCCCTTTTCATACTATTTTTCCTCCTATTTCCCCACCTTCCCAATTCTTCTTCAAAGCTCACAAAAATTGAACTACATCCCTCCTTCAAAATCATAACTGTTGCGTCCAGGAGTATTCGCGGCGATAGAGAAATATAAAGTTTATCGTCTTAGTGTTGTACGAAAATCCGGCATGCAATCAGATAAGGAGAGAAGGTCTAGCATTTATGAGACACCAAGATTTTTACGTGGAAAACCCCTGAAAAAGGGGGAAAAACCACGGGGCATAGCCCAGTTTGAACGAATCCACTAGTATTTGCAGTCGATTACAAATGAGGCCCTTTCTTGGGAGAAGGCCTTAGCTTGATGTACATCTTATAGAGTACATTACATGATGTAAATACAAAGAGTTACTATTGACGTATTCGTTTTGTTGGAAGGACTGTAGTCGGCGGGCGACGGAAGTCAGGAGGACCATAGTCAGCTGGCGACGAAGGTCGGAAGGACAATAGTTAGCGGGCGACGTAAGTCAGGAGGACCGTAGTCGGCGGGCGACGGAAATCAGGAGGACTGTAGTCGGCTGGCGACGGAGATCGGAAGGACTGTAGTTGGCGGGCGACGTAAGCTAGGAGGACAGTAGTCGGAGGGCGACAGAGGTCGGAAAGACTGTAGTCAGCGGGCGACATAGGTCAGGAGGACCGTAGTCGACTGGCGACGGAGGTCAGAAGGACTGTAGTCGGCGGGCGACGTAAGCCAGGAGGACCGTAGTTGACGGGCGACGTAGGTCGGAAAGATTGTAGTCTGACGACGAAGATCAGAAGGACAGCGTCAGGTAGAAGTCCAACAATGGAAAGAAATGCATTTTCGCATAGACGTTCAGCGAAGTCTGATAACCTGTAGAAGTCCAGCGTCGGGTAGAAACTTGGCGAAGAGTGAAGGTCTGACGCCGGGTAGAAGTCTGACGTTTGTTGGTGGCAGAGAAGAGCTCCGGCTTCACTTGGGCGGAGTTTTGGCGTCAGGAGGGAACTCTGTTGTAAATTGAGAAGAATTTCAGCATCATGTGGAAGTTGGGCAGAATTCCTGCATTCTCCCGAATATCACGCAGAATCCCGGCGTGTTCGGGAGGCAGGACGAACTCCAGTGGTGGTCGAGGAGGAGATGATTCTTCTTTTCCCCTTTCTCCTCTTCTTCTTCTCTCTCTTCACTTGAGTCCCTTTGGTGTAGAATGAGAGCTCTATTTATAGTTTTTCTGGAGTGGCATAGCCCGTAAATAGGCGTGAGATCAGGGGCGAATTGGGAGTGTTTTGAATGGACGGCCGATATCGAATCCTTTGATCATGCACCATTTGTTGGGAATTTGAAGGCCTTAATGATGTCGGAATTTGGTGATCTTGGGCTCGTTGGATTTGTCTCGTCTAGCCGTTCGATTCGAGTATAAGCTCGTCAAAATCGGAGACCGTTTGGTAACTCAAATTGTGGTTTGGACCTTCTAACAGCGCTTTGAGCCCTTGATTCGGACTCATTTGGGCTCGGATTGGGTTGATCTTGGTATCGTTGGATTCGTACTTTCGAGACGCTCAATTTGAGTATAATCTTGCTGAAATCGAAGTTCGGGGGCTCCCAAAATTAATTTTTGAAGTTTCCAACTAGCTTTTGCCTCGAGATTCGTGCCCGATCAAGATAGTTTTTGGAGTATGTATCAATAACCTATGTTATCCACTAATTATAATTAGTCCACATAAAAAATTCATAACTTCGTAACGACACATTCAATTGACATTCATTTATCTTCATTAGTTAGCTAACATTTCAAACATTTGACATAAAGCTTCAATAAGACATTTGTCCATAAATTCTAAACTAGTCAACAATTTCTCTTAACCTTCCATCTACCCTAAACTTTCCAACTCGACTTTAACAAATTAATCCTCAAATCTTGTACTAGCATCCCCATGATTTAGTATTAGAGACAAAAAATAAAAATAAAAATCCAAAATCCATTAGCTTTTATCCCAAAAGAGAGGAAACTTAATTAATCAATCTAATGAAGTACCAATATCACCAAAGTATTAGGCTTCATTTGAGACGGCTGTCTTCCTGCTTCTTAAAGCGGCTTTTTAGTACAAAAATTTTAATTTTTGTATTAGAAAGCCGCTTTAAGAAGCATGAAGAAAGCCGTCCCAAACAAAATCTTAATCTTGCCTTATAGCTTCACCACCAAGATTTTCCAACACGAAGTCACTTTTTTTTTTCAAGAGGAGGTGATCAATAAGGTATTTTGAAATTCATCAATAAGGTATTTTGAAATCAAGTGGTAATATTTATTTCTCTTTTATTATTACATTCCTTTACTTTGTTAGAAATATATGCTTAAGAAATACATAATATTGGCATGTTATGTTGATAATTCTAAGATTAAAACTTAGAATTAATGTAGAACAAATAAGGAGACTTCTAATTAAATCAATTTTAAAGTACTTTTATCTTGATAATTAATTCTATTCTATTTTATTTTATTTTCTACATTAGGGGGCTATGATATATTATTTGAAGGGAAATATTGTATTAAAATATATTTTGGAAGCATATAATTTCAAGCAAATTAAATTTTTAATAAAATAAATTAAGTATTTAATTAATTCTTTTAAATTGGACTGGAGTTATTTATTTTTTAAGCATGAAGAAAAGGTAGCCATTATAGCCTATGAACAAATTTTCAATAAAAATGTTTTTGGTATTTTCTTATGAGTTTTAATATTTTTCTATAACACTTCATATACTATTTATACCACTATTGATTAAATAAAAAAATGTTATATCTTTTAAGAGCTTTTTCAATAAAGAGTTGATTCTACTAGCTTTCATATTATTGTTAATGTTTGTGAACCTTGACAAAATCTTCTTTTTCCTTATTTATTTCTTATTCTCCTGCATCTCTTGCACCTTCCTAATTTCTTAATCCACTTCAAATCTCACAAAAATTTTTCTACACTTATTTCATAAAATCTTAACTCTTGTTATTCAATTATTATGACCAATTCATATAATAAATTTATAACTTCCCAATCACAAATCCAATTGTCCTAAATAACCTTCATTAGTCAGCTAACATCCCCAATATTTCATCTAGAGGTTCTCATGTTTCTCAATTAATGAAAAACAAACCTTCAACAACCATAAATCTATTAAAAAAATCTTAAATTAGTCAATACTTTCTCTTGCCTTTCTACCAATCCTTTATATCTCCCCATCAATCAACAATATTATTGATCATGGGTATTGATGTTGTTGGTGATGACATACATTGGCCTTAGTGGGAACAACATGTGCACATCCTTGAGATGGTGGGCATTAATCTTTGTGGCGATGGCATACATCGGTCTAAATAGAGAGAGTGATTGCTGATATTAGTGCCAATGATGAACTTATATGTTAATGACCATCAACTCATTTGATGTTGGAGATTGTCAACTCAAGAATGCAATGCTTGAAGATTTTAATGGAAACCAAGTAATTTATACTTATGAGGGACATAAGTGAGTTCAAATATATATATAAAAATATTAATCACTACAAAAGACAGAGAAAGAAACCCTTATTAGTGGAGTCACCATAAAAATTATGGAGGTATTTATTATCTCTACGTTATGAACTTATTAATTATACTAACTTGAAAGGTAAATAAAAATTTTGACTACACAATATATATATATATATATATATATATATATATATATATTGAAATTTAAAAGAAGATTAGTTAAATTTTGGAATTAATTTGATATGAAAACCAATAGAGGAAGGGTAGGAGTATTGGTAGGAGTATTGGTTTTTGAGAGGCATGAAAGTGATCAAAATTATATTAGATTAGGCTTTAAAATTTTTATAATATAATTTAAATTTTAACTAGCCAATTATTTAGAATTTGGGAAGTATGTTTTACTAAGAAGATAATAGAAAAAGGCTCAAGAAAAACAGGAGTTGCAACATGCCTCACAACTAAGAAAATTGGTCTTCAATCATAGATCAAAGACAAGAACCACCATTAGGAATTACATTAAACATAAATCTATTTCATTTAAATACTAGGGACTTATAACTTGAAATCTTATGAAAGACTAAGAAAGTATAACATAATAACTATATAATATTGCCTAGAATAGCTAACTAACTCACTTCATAGTTTTAGAAATTATGATGTAATGATCTATATGTAAATATAAGATATATTAAGTTGTTTTAATTTTTAAAAAATTGGCCTGAGAACTTACCCATTGAAACTAATTAGGAATATCATATGGGTGATAGTATATTCACAAATACATATTCTTTTAGGTATTTATTATTAGATGAGTAGTACAATTTATTTCTAAAATAAGAATCACATGGCTTGTATATTTCATGACCCAATTCGATATGACCCTTGCATCTAATAGGTTTTAATGTGTCGAATGCATAATAGATAATATCCATAATCTTCATTGGAAGAAATTCTTCTATGTAAACATAATAATACAGAGGTGATAGAAACTTCAAAAGATCTGAAATAAAATCATTTCATTATTGTTTACTTTGAATCACATGACCATACAACTAAAGTACCCATTTATAATAATCATTTTTTCAATCACTATCATCATTAATACAATATCCCATGTTTGCAAAAATAATTAATAGAAGACATACCTATAATTCCTATCTTTAACATTTATCTACTCACCTCTTCCAATTCCCTTTTCTTGCTCTGAAATGATCAAGTAATAAACAAGAATGAGCGACTATTAAATTAGATTGCAAATAGCTGCTTCAGCTTTCACTTTGCTAGAGTTTTCCCTAGCACCTTCTTGGCGGCGCTAGCTGCCCCTCTCTTTGTTTGTTACAAGCTAAGGAAAGCTTTCCATTTCCCTCTTCTCTTTTTGCGGTGCTTTCTATATTCTCGTTTCTTTCGATTCATCCACCTCTAGCCTTCTCAGCCAGAATGGAGGGGTGAATCGTTTGGTCGATCCCAGTTTTTTGGATGGATCGATCAAATCTTGTCCCTTCCTTGATGTTCTCTTTATTAATTCCCTTGATGTGAGGTTTCCTGAGTTGAAACCTACCTCTTTTCATGGCTTACATTCACTGTGGATTTCGAAGGAGGAAATACTTGCGCTTAAGGCTCCTCTTCAATATGTGCTAGTTGATTTTTTTTCCCTCTCGTCGCCCATCTCTTGAATCTATTCAAAGTTTTTCTTCAATCTGAAGCTAAATGGTGATTTCTCAATTACTTTGTTGGATCCTTCACATATTTTAATTAAGTTGGTTAATGACCCGCAATATAGTAGACTTTTTTTTTTCATAGATCTTACCTGGTTAACAACAGCTATATGAAATTGATCAAATGGACTCCTTTATTTGACATTGGTTTGGAGCTCTAGTTATTCATATTTAGATATCCTTCCCAAACTTGTGGCCACACCTATTCTCCTCTCATATCTTTCACAGTCTCGATTTGCTTTTAGCTACCCATTTAAAGTTGATAATATGACATCTATTAGATCCTTTCCCTCTGTTGCGCATGTTTTGGTTGAGCTTGACATTACAAAAAATTATCCAGATAAAGTCTGGTTAGGTCTTGAAAAATTTGGTCATATTCAACATGTTGTGATGGGGGAATTTTCCCCCTTTTGTGCTCTATGTAAAAGTATTGGGCAAGTGATGGGTGAATGCTGCCCACATCCATCCTCTGCCTCATTAAATGCTATTGTTAATGCTTCTAATCCTATTAATGTTAATTCTAATGGGAATGTTGTTACTATTTTGGATTCTTTGGATAATATAGTTATTCCTAACCTAATTGCTTCATTAGTTACTAACGAGGTTCTTAATGGTGATATTCCTGATGCCTCTAAAGATATAGGGGAGATAGGTCCTACTGTTGTTGACACTGGGGATGTTGGTGGTCATACTTTGGTGAATAGGGTTCCATTGACTTTTGAGCTTGTTTATGTTGAGGTGGAAGTTCAGGCTATGGCTGCCTCCGGTGATATCAGAGATGGTGTTAATGAAGGTGCTAATAATTATATAGTTAATCTTATAGCTATTTATATTGCTTCACCTAGTTCTTTTGTTGATGTTGGTGTTGGTGTTGTTTCTTGGGGCTATGAAGTTTTGAGCCCTATGGATGGTGTGTTGTATGATGTTCCTATTACGATTGGGGATGCGATGGATTCTTATGGTTTGGTTGTTTCTTGTGTTGACTCTCCCATGACTTCGTTGGAACAGGTCTTATCAAATAGGACTTTTATTGATGTTAAAGTTACGCTTATTTCTAATGAGTTTTGAAAGCTGATTTGGCGGTTAATACGGAGAGTATTTGTGTGTGGATCAAAATGATTAGCTTGAGTAGTCTTTTTCCTCACATTGTGGGGGTGATGGGGAGGATTTCCATGGGCTTGAAGATGTAGTTCAGGCGATGTATAATTTTAATGTCAATTGCATCATTGAAAAAACTTTTGCTCTGGGGGTGGAAAACGTCATTGAAGGAAGTTTGAAATCAAGTAGTTCATGCTCCTTTCTTTTTCTGTTGGCCCATTTCTTGGTTGGTCCTTTTGCATTTGGTTGGTGTCATTTTGGTTGTGGGCTCTATCTGATTTGCCTGTTGGTTGTTGCTATTCGGTTGGGGGGCTATGTGTTGGGGGTTGGGAGGTGAGTTTGGGTTAATGATTGTTGTCATTTGGTGTTTGGGTTTGTGTTGACAGGGGTGTTGGGTTGGGGATCTACTGGTGTGTCTTTTTCCTCTTGTGCTACTTTTTGTTATCAGTTCTCTCCCTGGTGTTCTGTTCCTTTTGTCTTACTATGGGTAGTTTTGTTGGCTTTATTTTGCAGGCTTCTCTGATGCTCGTTTTGTTGCTTCTCGTGAGACTAGTGCTGGCTGCTTGGCCTATCTAGCTTGCATGTCTGATTTCGTTGGACCTCTCTTTGGCTCTCTCTTATGTTAGTTGGCCTTTTTTATTTTTATTGTTGTTTTTCTCTTTTTTATTTGGTTTTTCCTTTCTTTGCTTTTGTATTGTAATAGACTGAATCAAAGGCTTGTAGGTTTTGTTTCAAATGATGTATTTTTAGAGGGCTATTGATTCACTAAGGACTTGTAATCTCTTGTTTTTTTAACGCATAGGCCCCTTCTCGTGGGTTTTATCAAAAAAAAAAAAGAGTAACGCTTGCCCTGTAGGTTATGTAGCACTTACCCCCTTTCTCATTATGTCTACATGCAGAAAATAAACATGTGATTTTATTACTACATTGTAGTTAAAAGGTCGGTCATAACAATAGGATAAAGCATGTTATAATTATAGAACTTGTGCTATAATATTCATAGCAGTGACACTACATCTAGCAGTTTGGTCAATCGGTCATTATAATCTATGGTGTTCAATATCAACATAAGTTCAGTGTAATGACATGTGTCATATTATAAAAATAAATCAATTGAAATAAATTAACAATTATAACACATCACATCAATCTTCACATATATATCATTACATCACATCATATCACATCAATACCCTCAGGCTCTTATACCTCCCAAATACATCATACATACACCATTACATTACATCAATCCTTTTAAGTGTCAGCCCTTATACCTCCCAAGCAATTCATATATACAATATCATGCCTTTATAACTCCCTGTGCACAACATAATTCATTTATACAATTGTTCATGTCCTTATGTCTCCTAGTGATCATTTCACATTAATTTCTAATCACATGAACATAAAAAAAACAATGCTCTTAACATATATGAATAAAATCTAATATACAAGTACAAAATTTCAAATGAACAACGAAGGTAATAGTGTTTTCAAGAAATTACATATACCTTCATCATTTACAAATCACAAGATCATTTATGGGCAGCATCATTTTCATAAATTTGAAGTTATTATTATTCTATAGCCACTCCTATCAGTGTCAATATTCTCACTAAATAGTTAAAAAATTTCATGTCGTTAAAAATATATAATAAAATTCTAGATTTTTCCTATCAACCTGACCCTAACAATTTATTCTACAACATATCAGAAGTTAAATGATGGAAAGTTCCCCAAGCTTCATTTACTTGAATATATTATCAAAACACTCGTACAAATAACCCAATATGAAAATTGAGATAGGATAATGATAACATACCACAAACTGATCAATTTTTTCAATTAGCTTGTCGAGCGAAATCAGCTTAAGAGCACCAAAATCTACTTTCTATTTCTAAAATCTCTTTCTTTCTCTCTAGCTGGGTCTCTAAGAAATATTAATTTTAAAGTTATTTGGATAATTCAAAATTATTATTAATTTTAGTTGTACCAACACAAATGCATTTACTCTAAGTTAGCATTTATAATATTATAAGCTTTAGAAATTTGTTTTATGAAAATAATTATAAAAAATTAAATATTAGATACATAAAATTATGTATGTGAAATGTAATAATTATAAAAATTTATGATATATATGTAAATCATTATTATTATTATAATATTTAAGCTTACACGTTTTCCTTTGGGTCCAATCTGTGCGTCTGTGCGCCAGTTGTTCTGTTGATTGATTAGGCGGCCCGTCGTCTTCTTTCTTTTTCTCTTGCTTGGACTCGTAGCAATTTATCAATGCCCTCCTTCTCTGACCGGGGAAGCTCCGAAACAGCCAAAGGTCAAAGCAAGAGGAGTTCCAAGTCTTCTTCCTACTTGCTACAATCCTACCTTCTCCTCTCCTCTCTCTCTCTCTCTCTCTCTCCCCCTTTCTCTATCGCTCTATATAATAGCAGTTGTGTTGGTCTCCTCCTAGAAATTGATCTCGGCCTCTCTATTTCCTGCTGCACGTTTCTCTCCAGAAGGAATCGTGAATCGGGAGGATCGAAAGGGAATCTGTAAAGAACAAAAGGATGAATTTTGTCAGCCGGAAGATCCATCTTTACAACGTCACCATGGGCCTCTACATGCTAGATTGGTGGGAGAGATACCTATTCAGTATCCTTGTTCTTTCTATCCATCTTGTTCTCTTTAACTGCGTTCATTCTTGATTCCATTAAAAAATAGAATATCGATATTCCAGTTATATTCAACTTGGTTGCGGAAATTTTTTTTTTCTCTCTTGAAAAGAGGAAATTTTATAAGTTTTTGGGCATAATAGGTCTTAACTCGATCTAGACATATTGATCATCGTGTTGCTCTGGTTCATCTGCTACAATGGGACTCGGTCGGCCAGCGTACTCTACAACAGGTAATTTGGTGTACTTTATAGAACAAACATGTTAGTTTCGATGTGGAATTGTGAGAAAGATTTCAGGGTGCCCTAGGTAGTGAAGATTATTAGGTGAGTGTAGTTAAATTTTCTCTTTTGTACATTGGGTAGTTTGTTGTTATGTATTGATATTTCTATGGTATCCATGGAGAGCAAAAGAGAACAGTATAGAACAAAAATGATGAGTAATTTATATGAAAAGTTGGCATTTTATGATTCAGAATTTAGGCTGATGAGAAGCAGACCAACATTTAAAATAACTTTGTATCTATATGAAATTAGTTCATCTCTAAACTATCTGCTTCATTATTCATTAGATGAATCTTATCTATCCTTGATGCTTATTGATCAATAAGCTCAAATTTTGCTTGTTTGAATCCAACTGCTTGATTCTACTTCCAAACTTTTCATTTTGACTTCTGAATCAGCCTGTGCTATATGCTTTTCTTTTGAGTTCTTATGAATTCTTGAATTTGTAGAGGTTGTTTTGTATCATAGCAATGCTATTCCCAATGAAGACTAGAAGCTGCTGAGCATTTTCTCAACTTGTGCTATGTGGCATGATTAATCTGATATTTCTGAGATCTAGAAAGTTCTAGATGGCTCATTTTTAATAAAAAGGGTTTTAGTATTTATATATCTAATGCTAAATCTTTATATCTATCTATGTAACATCTTAATTTATAAATGATATAATAAATTACTAATATTAACTAACTAAATTGAAGTATTCCTCGTCATGCATATATTTTGATGTCATCTAGAAGCTAACCTGTCATGTGAGTATAAAAATTTAAACGGTAGATATATAACTACATAAGAATTCAGTGCTAAGTATATAAATTCCTTAATTTGGTTTCATCTAAGTCACTGCTGGTTCTTCTCATCCTAAAGCAGTTGTTGAAAGATCACTTATTTATGTCCTAAGATTTATTAATCTTTTGGAATGTTGAGCTCGCCTAAAACCTCAACAACAAAATTACACATTCACATCACAATTAAGGCTTCGTTTGGGACAGCTTTATACATATGTTTTTTCCCTACTTTCAAGGGATTTTTTATTAAAAAAGCAGCTTTACAAAGCCCTAAAAAAGCCGTCTCAAACGAAGCTTAAATTTAAGTGTGCTGAATGTGCACTTAAGTATTCTTTTGGGTGCATATGTTGTGAATTGAGGTGTATTCGATGCATAGCACACACTAAAATACACCTAAATACACGGAGAATGTGCGTATCTAACCACCCACAGACTTTTTTCTCTTCTAATTAACATATTACTGTTAAGGATGTCAAGGCTGTATTTTTTGTAATATCAGATCAGCTGGCAGTCATTTTTGGCAAGTAATCTGTGCAAACTCCACTTTTTAAAATATTTTAATTAGGCTTTTTGAGATCCGAAGGCACCTTACTCTGACTGTCTACGTTGTTGCTTGTTTCTGAAATACTAGATGACTTTTTTTTCTGAAATTTTCTGCTTAGTAACCTGGCAATAGAATTTGGACATATTCTCTCATTATATATCGAAATTTTCTGCTTAGTAACCAGGAAAAATGGCAATAGGAATATTAGTATATTTTGGTCAATTTATTAGACAATGCAACATACCTCTTCTGACATTGAAGTGTATTGTAGCATCCTAGAAACTATTAGGCTACCACAGCAGCTTCACTGCATGAAAGTTTATTTCTTTTTTTTCTTTTTTTGGTTCAGAAAAGCTTGTTTGAATGAAAAATATTGATTGTTTTGTTTTACATCTATTTTCCTTTCAGCCACATCAAGCCCAACTTAATGATTGGGGGGAACTTTGCAGCAGGAAACATATCATACTAGATGTCAACAAACTAGATAAGGATGATGTGTTTGAACTATTGTTAAGATGTAAGCATGCAAGCTTATGCTTCCTCAGATATCAAGACTGTCATCATTATGTTTGTAAATCTAATTAGTTCTTCTGTTATTAACAAACAATTTGTTTTCCCAGCAATGTCCTGGTGTGATAATCTATTTTGTTAATTACTTCCTGTCATGATTTTGATTTTCTGCAACTTCATCTATGAAATTTCAGAGGAATTCTCTGTTTATGATGTTATTCATTTTGTCTCTTATGTGATAATGAAAAATGCTGATGAAATTGTTTGTGAGATTCAATCTATGACTGTTTGAATGAATTAGCTTTGAGATCAGTGTTATACATGATTTATCATTCAAAATTTATATTTCAGTTATTTTAAATCAAAATAAACTATTTTGAGAGATATTAGGAATGAATTTGGGATGATTTTCAGAGTCAACTAAGAAACACCCATATTAAGGAGATTCTTGGTAGCTTAGAACTTGAGTGAACTATTATTTAAAAAAATTGGCTAAAACTTGGGGGAGTGTTTGGATTTGGGGCAACTTTTTGATTGTTTTGTTTTTCAGATCGTAATTACCCTTTTATTTGACAACTTTTTTTTTTTTTCTATTTTTTTTTATCATTTTTAAAATTTTTTTTGTAATGAGAAGCTGATTTTTACAATTAGATCTTCTACTAATGTGCTGTAAAACAACTTTCACAGCTCTAGCTATTGTTTGAAATCCTAGCGAATTACTTTTGGATTTTGCTTTTCTAGACTTACCTTCCCCCGTTTTCTATTTATCTGAAATTCCATCCAGTTAGGATATCAGATGTTTGCTAGCTACTTGTTGGATCCATATTTATTCATTGATAATATAAGATTCATACCTTCAAAGCTATGAGATTTTAGTGGATAGAAGCATGATGAAAAAAAAAAGAGGAAAGACAAGAAGTATGTTAAAGGAACCCAAATCTAAAGAGGAGCTATAAGATTTTATTATTAATGTTCATTGTATAAGAAAACATTCCAAAAGTCTAGAAAATGGCTCTTTTATGCTATATTTATAGAATTTATGTTCTATAGGAATGACAATACAAAATATAAAGCATATGTAAAAAATATGTAGACCGACAACATACATGAAATGAGTCTATGTTGATCATGTGCATGTGGACAACTATAATGATTTAGTGAAGTCAATAATTTTCCCGAAAATCAAATTGCTATAGTCATGGGCAAGTTGTTGACTTCTTGAGGAACCTGTCGATTTCTTAAGGAACTAAAAATATGTCAATGCCATTGCGCTCGCCTTTTCTTTGGATGAGTTCATAGATTTAGTTGGTTACTTGAAATGAATTCATGTCATTGTTACTGACGTGGGCAAGTTCATTTATAGATTTGAATAGTTCCTCTTGATATTAGATCAAGTAAATTGAGTTGATTTGGCTTGAAATGAATTGATTAAGCTTGAACCAGTCCTACTTAGCTTAGACCTGATTTTTTGAATATTTGATTAAACACTACTAATATTTTATGTTGGCTTTCCAAGGCACACAACCCCTCTTTTTGTCAGAAGAGTGACTAAGGCCTCGTTTGATTAGGCTTTTTTTTTTTCCGTTTCCATATTCAAACGTCGAAATCAATTAGTATTTACTGTTTGGAATCAAAGCTTAACAATAATTCCTTTTTAATAAACATCATTTTTTCGGCGGTTACAAAATTCTTTTTGTATCTGCTTCTTCGGTCACAAAACGGAGTTTCAGAAGCGAATTACTGATTTAAAATTACTTTCAAGTATTAAATAATAAAATCTCAAAAGCAGAACTCCTAAACAAACAATTTAAAATTACTTTCAAGTATTAATAAGCACTTTTAAAAATATTAGTCAAACATATCTCATTATTGAAATTCCATTTTATTGAACGGCTTTTTCTCAACCTCCTTTTCTAAAACTCCTTTTTATGTAAGCATAAACCGAATCAAACGAAGCCTAAGTTAAGTACCATCATTGCTTAACTTTTAGTGTTTCCCTTTGACCATTGCTCTAAATTTGCAATTGATTGATGCCTAATATTTGATGCTCTTCTCTTCTCACTTAACTAATGTGCCCTCCTATCCAAAGACTGACCAAGTTGGTTGCTCATAATCACCTCACTTTAAACTTTTCTTATCGACCATTGCTTTGCTCTAGCCAATATCATTTTTCAAAGTTTGTTAGCCACTAATGTCTAAAGCTCGCCTTTTTGTTCTTTTAGTCTCACTTCTTATCAAGAAAATGATCAAGCAAACATTCTATTAGGAACGGAGTAATTGAATTATTTATGTCGTATTTGTATTGATTGATAAAGATTGGTTGTATGAGTTAGGTTTAAGCTAAATTATGAGATCCAAGAAAGAATATCTAGTTATTTACCTTGAAATTCAAGATGTTTCAAGATGAAACCCAAAAGCTATGTTACCTATGTCATAATCTATGATTCAATTCAAATGATATGCCCTTTATGATATAATCCATAATAAGGCTAATATTATGTAACTCCTCCATATTCAGCATTTGGTTTAAACTGTTTCAAACCGATTGAAAAAAGATAAATCTTTGAATTTTTGAGTATTGAACACATTTGCATGTCTTTGAGAGTGTTTTAATACATGAAAAATGATTGCATGCATTATAGAATGAGTCGCAAGTGGTTGGCATGAATTTGGGCAAAATTTGAAAAATATTACTATTTGATCCGCTTCGCATTGGGTGTCCGAGTGTCTTAGTGCTGCTATAGGACCATATGTCAAATAATGACATTACAGTGCTATAGTCTTAGGTTTGAGTTTTGCACTAGCATCATAGTGCTTTGATAGTAGCACCGCAGCGCTAGACCATTAACAATACATTAAATATATTGTAAAAGCATTATTCCATTCATTTTGATTGAGTTGTCGGCTGAGTAGGAGAGAGAAAGAGAGATGTTGGAGAGAGAAAAATGGATTTTTGGGCCGTTTGAAAAAGTTGTCCAAATCAAGGTAGGTCACATTATGCATATCTCAGTTTTAAAAAATACGAAGTTTTTTTTTTAATTTCCAATTAAATTTATATTTTCATTAGTGAAAAATGTGGATAACTTTGCACCGATAAACTTTAACCACGTAATTTTTTATATGTTATAAAGATTAAGATTATGAACGTTTTGAGTATTTTCTAAAAATTTTAAACCTAATATTTTTAAAATTGTATGATTTTTATCAAATATAAAATAATATGGATGTTGAAAATAGTGTTGTAGTACAATTAATATCTTAAAATAATATTTTATAAAATTCATGATAATTTGGTTGTATTTTGAAAGTGTGAATATTGCTTAATAATATTTCATGTTGACCACTGTTATAGGAAATTGTGCAATTATGATATGCGTTCAATTGTGTTTTACCTGCTATATATAATGTGATGAAATATGTATATATCAAAAGATTACGTGGCTCTAAGCTCTTAAAGAGTATATCTCAAAAGATTGCAATACTATGAAGATTGCAGCCCCTTATATCTTCAAATTATAGCCACAAGAACATATCTTATAAACCCTAAAAATTCATATATAATGTAATTGAAAAATCTCTATTTGGAGATATAAGGGTCTACAATCTTTTGAGATTATGTTTATGTAAGAGAATATTTTGATGCTTATAAGATATGTTATAGTGGCTATAAGCTATGTTCTGGTGCCTATATATATCTGTTATGGTGCTATAATCACAAAATGTAGTCATAAGAGGCTAAAATTCTTTGAGATTCTATCAAGTTTTGGGAAAACAAAAAATGCAACTGATTTGAAATTGATACGAATTGTTCTGTGATATGAATTTTAGTTTATTTAATTGCTCAATTTTAGTATTTAAATATTTGAATAACTGCTAAGCTTTTAGTATTGTACAATGATTTATTATACTACATTTAACTACTTTTAAATATTATGAAAAATGTTTAATAAAAGAATTTTGAAATTTAGATCCCTTTGTGTGGCATGCTGAGTATGATTTTCCTTATGATTTTCAAGATCTAGGAAAAGGAAGGAGCTTGTTAATTAATAGTTTCAGAATTTGATCGGAGTTGGTAGATATTTCTTTTATTGATTTTTGTACAGTCATAACTAGTTTTTTATTTAGTTATGTAACATTTATTTGTAGTCATGTACTGTTATATATACATTTTGATGAAATGAAAGCAATCTTGTGGAGGAGTTGGATTTCCTGTTACAGCTCAACATGGTAGAACATATCCTGGTCGGGTTGGATTGTGACATATTCAACCATTGTAGTTATGCCTACAACCTCAAAAATAATGACATATGCTATGACCATTTTTCTTTTTATTCCATGGTTGATAGTCTACATGCAATGTTATATGTAGATTCCTATAATGTTCAATGATTAATATGCTCATTGCTTCATTTCCCTATTGTGTTTACCATTATTTAGAACTACAATGTATCAACTAAGTTATATATTTTTATATAATTAGGATTACTTTTAAAGATAGTTTTTGATGGACTATGTTAGGAAAGTATTTGGAAGTAGTCTTTAGATCAGGCATATGTATAATTATGATAGATGTATGATTCCAAACATTCAAATGTATTTTAAAAGATGATCACATGTTAGATGCAATATTTCTAGTTATGTTTATTCATATGACTATATGCATATGGAAAAATTTATCTATGTTGTAAATTTATGATTTAATGTCTACTTAATGAATTTGGAATACTTATTTTGGAAAAAAATGTTTTAAACTATGATGTGGATTTTTTAAGTATGTATAAAATTTTCAATCTTATCTAACCATTCGTTCCCCCCTTAGGACTTTGAACTCCCAAGCTAGATTATGATAGTAGCATTGCACGACTTTTAATATTTCAAATCAAAATTGCTCAGTGCTTGCCAATGATGATCATGTGTCCTCTTTTAAATATCAATGTATGATGCTCATCTCCTCGTTGAGCTCATCTCATATTTCATCAAGAAAATGAACAAACTAATCGTTCACCCTCATCAAATTTTTAGATTTTTATTGTCAATTATTACTTGATGATATGTAATGATTGATGTTTGTGTCTATTAATTACTATTATTGAACACCCATTTTCTTAATCCCATGATCTCACCTCTCATAGGAGAATATTAACTTTAACACCTATTATCTTTTGGATGCCTGACATTCCTCTTAACAATCACTCGATACTTGCTAACAATTAGAGTGAAACATAGGTAATGAACAATATTAGACTATATTATGATTTAATACCATATAAACATGCATTATGATGAGAGAGGGGAGAAAGTCAAGGGGTGATTGAAAAACCTAGGTTAAGTGATACTCAAAAGGCTAAAGAGAAGAAGATGTTACTAGAGCCAATCATGATAGAAAACAACACACTAGAGTATCTAGAATCGATTGAAAGTCTTCCACAATGTTTAAAACAATAAATTCAATAACTTATGCTTAATATTTTGAACTTTAACCTTTCCCACATAATGTTTGGTTGGTCAAGTGCACCAAAAAGCCTTACGAAATGTAAAGTGAGATATACTTGCATAGTATTTTTAAACTGTTTTATTCATATGTTTGATGTACAATTTAATTCTCTAAGTAATATTAAATATGTCATCTTACTTATTTTTATTGTATATTTTTTGTTAATGATGCTAGTTCGTATCACATTTTTTTTTTCAAGTTTTTCATTATATTATCGGAGAAATTATTCTGTGCGGACGCCAAACAAAACTCAACGTCTGGATGCTGCAGTACCGAGCGGTATCAAGCCGCTGTATTGAGCAGTACCAAGACGCGCTACAATAAAAAGATGACATGACTCATTCTGATTACTCTCCGGATGACGTTCAACATCCACACAAAATAAATTTTCTTATTATATTCGAGGATTTTAGATGCACATATCGTTAGTCCTATCGATGGCCTACCACTGAGATCTCATCCTTGCATTCACCATAAGATCCAATAATGTCTTTTATTATGACATCCCATCATTTTGAATGTCCTTCATGGTGAGATTTTATCATGATAAGAGAGGGGTCAATTGAGTGATATCTTAAATAAATATTAATTTAGATATTAAATATGTAATATAAGATAGTAGTGAGTGTTATTGTCTAAGTAAATCCCCAAATATAAGATATTGTGGTCTGCGGACTGCGAGTTCAGAACCAGTCGACTCGAGCTAAAGAATCGGACGTTGAAGCCTTCAAGTCACCTTACATGGCCGGGCCTGCAGCCGGCGGCCGGTCGTCGTCGTCGATGGCCGTCCTACGTCAATCCATGTCATCCTTCTTCTCTTCACTCCCCGTTCTTCTCTTGGTATCGCTTCTCCTCTTTTCCCTACGCTCCGCTCTTCTGGCCGGAACCCTTCGCCTCTCCTCCCTCCCTGATACCGATCCCCTACTCCGATCACTCCTTTCCCGTCTCTCTCCTCCCTCTTCATCTTCGTCTTCGCCCACCTCATCCTCCTCTAAAACCCCTCGTTTGTTCCACCTCTCTCCTGCCGTGCCCCTCGCTGACGACTTTTTCTCATCTTCGCCGTCACTCGGTCGCCGTTCCTCACCCAACTCATCCTTTTCCTCCCCGATCTATATCTTCCTCTCCTTAAATTCTAGTGCTTTGGCTAGGGTTGGGATTCGCCCTAAGTACACCCCTGACCCACCCTCCCGCATCCTCTTCTCTCTCTCAGATTCGGAGAACGCCTCCCAAGAAGAGGCCGATCGGGCTGCAAAAGGCTTCTCATTAGGCAAGGACGGACTCCAGCTTGTCCATCTCCTCTCCCTTCTCTCCTCCGCCCACGCGGTCGCTATCCTGGGATTTATCCTCTGCTATGCCACTGCTTTTGGTGTTGTTTTCTATTGCGTTGCCTGTAACATGCTCTCCCGACCCGTACCGTCTCTCACCCAGGCCCTTCGGTATGGCGCAAGATTAGGAGTCCGGCGCCTCGTCGGGTTCGTATTCTTGAAGTGGGCCATCAGGGACGCGCTGGTTCAGCTCCTCTGCATCTGGTTCTTTGCCAACGTCGAGGACCAGAACAAGCTATTCAAGCTCTTCATCAAGGTCAAGCTCATGCCCTTCTCCTTAACCGTGTTGTCCGGGAATGAAGATACTGAGCTTCCTGGGTTTCTGTTTGTTTGGGGGCTATTGGACTTGGCGGTGTCCATGATTCTCGTTTTGGTGCCTTGGATTGTTGTTGTGGATGATATTAGAAGGACAGGGCAAGAAGTGGTGAAGGAAGGGGTCTTTCTGGTGACGTTAGTCACTAGACAGTGTATGTGGATGAAATGCTTAGAGATAGCCTTGAGCGGAAGGCTGGGGAGGTTGCTTCTTTCTGCATTTGCTGGAAGAAGATTTGCTATGTGGGCTCAGGCAATGCTAGAGGTTTATTTCATGGTGGTCTGGTTGGTTGTGTACTTGGAGGCACGAAGAAAGGACTGCGAATTAGGGGGTAGGAGATTTGGAAGGGAAGAGCTGGAGCGGTGTATTGACAGGCTCTGATGACGGTGCTGATGGCGAGAGAGGGTTTTCTGATTGTAGTTAGTATCATGCAATTTGCAGAGGTATTAATTAAATACCATTTTGATTACTTACTTACAATTAGTCTTGTTTTACCTTGACACTCTTGTTACTTCCGTATTGCTTGTTTCTTTATTGGGGGAGTCATGAATTTGTATGTACAGTTTCACAACTAATAGATTCCATGTAGATTTTGAAAGTGTTTGGATGTTTTATGGTTATATGTGATCCACGCATCATGTAAATAAAATGAATGTCGTTGTTTCTCACATATTATCAATTTCAATATTTTATTTTATGTAGATTTTCATGGTTTATAATTACTTATGATCCCGTTTGGTGCACAAAGCATGCCATTAAGTGGTTGTTCTTTTGATAATTATATTCTGCTATCTTCACCATTCCTTTTATTTTTAGATTACAATCTATATGCAACTGAAATTTTGATGATACAAATTTTTTACTGCCAAAACTGAACCTCTCATGGTAGTGCTTTTCCCTCCTGGTTCCTAGCATAGTTGTTGTCATGGATTTGTCTCCATTTGTGAAGGTGTTCTACACCAAGAAATGACTTTTCTTGTCAACCTTCTTTTAAGATGTGAGAATACATGAATTTGTTGAGCTCTTTATGACGATGTGTTTCAACTTGGTAAGTTTCACTGTTAGTTGTTGTATATTTTAATTGGAAAGTTGGTATTTTACTTATTTTCTCATTGCATTGATATTACCCAATCAACACAGTCGTTGACATTTTGAAGTCCTGGATGAAAAAAATGGAGGGATGCGTTAGATAGTCGTCAACTAGCATAAAATTTGTCGAATAATCATGACATGAATTCTTTAATACATTGTGTTAATGCTAAGGTGTTCCCTGGAAGCGATGCGCTGTGTGGCCTGAATACAATAAAAAGTGTGCACGGTTGCTACACCGGGGCTTGGGTGTCATGTTAAATAGGCAATAGTCCCCACATCATGGATGGATGTGGGAAAATAAGCAAGTCCATGAAACTAAAATTAGGATATGAATTTTGGTTTTTTTTACAACAAATTAATGGATTTGATAGATTTTATGATTCATAGAAAGATAAATATTCAATGTATTCAGAAAACTAAATGGATTGGAGAGAAGGCTAAGGAGATTGATAATTTAAGATTTAAATTATGATATTTTGGTAGGAGTCATATTAGAAATGACGGTGTGATTAAAAATAGGAATTTGAAGGATAATGTTGAAAAATTTGTAGAATTGAAGATAAAATTATACTTTTAAAGATTTTTGTTGATGTTATGATTATTAATATTATAAGTGCTTATGCTCCTCAAGTTGACTTAGAAGAATTAATGTAATCTTGAAGAAAGAGTTCTTATTGGAGGAAATTTAAATGAATGTGTTGGTAGAGAGGTAGATGATTTTAAAAACATTCATGGTGACTATGAGTTTGGAGTGACTAATGAAGGTGGTAAGACTACATTAGATTTTTGTATATATTATGATTTTGTAATTGCTAATGCTTTATTTAAGAAAAGAGATGAATATCTAATCACTTATAAGAATGTATATACTATATAGTAAAACTCAGAATAATTATTTTCTTATAAGAAAAATAGATAGTTTAGATTGCAAAGATTGTAAAGTTATTTTGAGTGAAGGTTTATGTACTCAACATCGCTTATTAGTTTTGAACGTTAAGATGAATATGCAAAATATGAAAAATAAAATAAAACGTTGTTCTAGAATTAAATGGAGGCATTTAAAGAATAATAACAAAAATATTTTTGAGAGTAAGTTTCTAGATCTTAAGATTTTGTCTATGTATGAGGAAACTAATGTTATATGTGAAAAAATAGTTAGTAATATTAAATTTGTTACAAAAGATGTGCTTAGAGTGTAAAAGTGAAAAGCTATTAATAATAAAAATAGTTGTTGGTGGATTCCAAATGTGCAAAAAAAATAAAAAAAAAAACATAAGAAGATTTATTATAAAAAATTGGTTTTGATGTAAAAATTCTAATAATTATGAGAAATATAAAGATACCCTTAAAGAGTCTAAGAAAACAGTATGCGATGTAAAGATTTTAGCTTTAATAATTTATATAATAGATTAGATACTAAAGAGGACGAAATATATATGTATAAATTAGTCAAACAAAGAGATACGAATAATAAATATTTATTTTAAGTAAAGTGTATCAAGGATGAGAATAAAAAAAATGCTTTTATTAGAAGAGTATATTTAACAAAAAGTGGATGAGATATTTTATTAAACTTTTCAATGAAGACTGTGAGAATACGATTGACTTTAGTGACCTTAGCATCCTAAAAGAAAATAAATATTTTTGTTTTTATCGGCATATTTAGTTAAATCAAAGTTAGAGAGATTTAAAAAAAATGAAGTGTGAAAAAGCTATTGGACCTGATGATATTCCAATAGAGGTGTGAAAATGCTTAGGTGATGAAGGAATTTTCTAACTTACTAAACTTTTTAATATTATTTTGAAGACTAAAAAGATGCCAGATGAGTGAATAATGAGTGTGTTGGTTTCTATTTTTAAGAATAAATGTGATGCACAAGTTTGTGTGAATTATAGAGGAATTAAGTTAATGTATCATACTTTTAAAACTGTGAGAGTGAGTTATGGAGCATAGGTTATGACATGATACTAATGTTTCTCAAAATCAATTTGGATTCATGCCGGGTAGATGTACTATAGAAGCTATATATTTATTGAGAGGTTTGATGGAGAAGCATAGAGAGAATAATGATGATCTTCATATGAAATTTATTGATTTAGAGAAAACATGTGATAAAGTTGCAAGGAAAGTGCTATGGAGAGTTCTAGAAAAGAAAGAGTTTAATAATGCTTATATTCAAGTCATTAAGGATATATATGTAGGAGCTGTTATTTGTGTTCAAACACAAAGTGGTTTGACCAAGTATTTTTTTTGATATTTTTATTGGATTACATCAAGGATCAGCCTTAAGTCCATATCTTTTTTACTTTAGTCATGGATGTTCTCACTAGACATTTGTAAGAGGTTGTGCCTTGGTGTATGCTTTTTGCTGATGATATTCTTCTTATTGATAAGACTAGAGAGAGAGAGTTGAAGGTAAATTTGAATTATGGAGGTCTACCTTAGACTTTAAATATTTTCGTTTGAGTATATCTTAATTTGAATATATGGAGTGCAATTTTAGTAGTAATAGATCTAGTGGGAGATTGTGACTTTGGGCGATCAAGTCATTAATAAGAGCACACTGATAGGAAATAAGTGCATGAGCCGAGAAAACTTTGGTTGAAATTTAGAATTTTTGCAAGATTCAAGCAGATTTTGAGATAAATTCTTTGTCAAAACACTAGGGAAATTTGATAATAGATGAAAAGTAGAAGAAAATAAGCAAGATATAATGGATCTTCAATGGAATAAATCAGGAGCTGACCCTGATTTTGGGCTGGCTGGACCGGTCCATCTTGGACCAGTCTATCATACACGTTTTTTATATCTTGGGTATATTGTTCAGAGTGATGATGAAATAAATGGGGATATTATTAGCATAATTCAAGTAGGATGGTTAAAATTGAGGAATGAATTGGGCTTGTTGTGTGATAGAAAAGTGCCTCTCAAACTTAGGAAAAAATTTGTTAGACCGATCCATTGGACCGGTCTAGCCGGTCCATATGGGACCGGCTCACGGAGACATGAGGCAGAACCTATCAGCCTTTGGTACGCGGGATCCAACCGCCCGCTTGCTACAGAACCGTTTAGGAAGAATTTTGAAGGAAGTTTAGGAGGGAAATTGAATGTAGGGATTGTTTAGGGATTTCTTTTTGACTTGTATGCATTAAATAGTTTGTTTTTCTAGGGTTACGATATCTTGAATTTGGCTGAAATTTGAGATTTTTTTTGATTTCTTTGGGCTCTAGTGGCGTCTAGAGATTGGGAGAGAACGATCCTCCTCTAGAATAGAGGATCAATTGTATCTTATTATTTTCCTTTTCTATTTCATCAAATAATATAAATTTCTACTGTTTTCCTGGTTTTGTGTGGATTTTTGTGGAGAGTTTTCACTATTTTCCGAAGATTGATAGAAAATACTTGAGATCTATAAGTGTTCCCTATCAAATTGGTATTAGAGCAAATCTTGGGATCGTTTGTGGGTTGTTTTTGCAAATTCCAGCGGCTGTTCTTGGGTCATTAAAGAATGAAAGCGCTGTTTTTCGAAGGGAAAATTCAGATTTTTGTGTCACAAAAATTCGGAGAACAATGGCTGCCAAAAAAGTGGACGCTTTGGAGGAGAGATTGGAAGGAGAGAAACGAAATCAAAACCACGGTGGACATAATTTCTTCAATGGAAGGGCAAGTTGCGGACTTACGAGAGATGATGAAGAAGTTGTTAGAATTCCACAATCAATTGGCAACTCCTGTAGTGAGAGGGCCAGAAGGACATAATATAAATTCTAAAATTTGTAAGGATGAAGAAGAGGTAGAGATTGTAGAGGGAGAAAGGAGAAAACCCCATCTGGAGCCTTTCTAGAGGGAGGAGGGGTTTGGGGGGGGGGGGGGGGTAATAGAGGAGATAGGTTTGGGGAAAGGCATGGGTATGGAGTGCAGGAGAAACGGGGCACTGATTGAGAATGTAGGGAAGGAAATTATGGTCGTGAGGGGCTGATTTTGAAGGGAGGAGAGGGGAATTAGAAGGAGGTTATGGGTATGAAAGGGGAAGGGAAGATTGGGAGACTTGGGGGGGGGGGGGTTGAACGCTTGGGAAAGGGAAAACTATGGAGGAATGAGGGGAAACAGGGGGAGATCAGAAGGTGAGGAGGTTGAAGATGCCTATCTTTGAGGGGGAGGATGCGTATGGGTGGATCTATAATGTGGAGAGGTACTTTGCTATTAATGGGCTAATGGAAGAGGAGAAGCTGACATCAGCAGGCTTATGGTTGGAGTGGAATGCACTTGCATGGTATCAGTGGAGAGACCAGATGAGACCTATCAGAAATTGGAGGGAATTCAAAGACTGCATAATAGAACGTTTCCAAACTGATTTGGGAGGGAATTTCTATTAGTAGTTCTTTGCTCTGACATAGGAGGGATTAGTAGTAGACAACCAGGAGCAGTTTGAGCACCTAGCCAGTAGGGTGGAGTGATTATCATATACGGTATTGGAGGGGAACTTCATGAAGGGGTTGAAGGTAGAGATCAGAATAGCAGTGAAAGTTCTAATGTCTCGTGACTTGGGGGAGGCCATGAAGTTGGCACAACGGGTGGAAAATTAGAAGAATCTAGAGAAGGGAGCTAGGAGCAGCAGCTCAAGAGGCTATTATAGAACGACGACCACTCTTCTAGCACCCAAAGGGCCTGCATTAGGCAATATTAATGAGACCACTATGGAGAAGCCAGTAGGAGGAGGGAGTGGGGAAAAATTCAAGAGGCTGATAGAGAAGGAGATATAGGAGAAGAGGACAAAAGGGCTATGTTTCCGGTGTGATGAGAAATATACTCCAGGGCAAAGGTGTAGGGATCGAACTCTTCAGGTTCTCACTGTCTGTGATGACGAGAAACTGAGGGAGGTGAGAGAGAGATAGATGACAAGTTGTATCTGGATGTGGCGGATGTCTCCCTAAATTCAGTAGTAGGATTCACTTCGAATCATAGATGAAGGTGAAGGGTGAAATAACATGCATGGAGGTGGTAGTATTGATTGATAGTGGGGCTACCCATAATTTTATTTTTACTCAGGTCATCAATTAACTGGGAGTGAAATTGGTGAACATGATGGTGAGACTTGCAGTGCTTTATGGTGCAGAATGTTGGTCATTAAAAGAGAAACATAATATTTAGTTAAGGGGTGCAGAGATGAGGATGCTTAGGTGGATTAGTGGATTTACTCTTATAGACATAATACGAAATAAGCATATACGTGAAAAGGTTGGAGTAGCTCTCCTCTAGTGGAAGATAAGATTATAGTCACCTTAAATGGTTTGATCACATAAAATGGCAGCCTTCCGATGACCCAGATAGGAAAGTAAATGTATTAGATTTGATTTATATTAAAAAAAGGTAGATGTATACCTAAAAAGATTTGGTTAAAGAATATTAGTATTAGAAATGACATTTCTTTATTAGATTTAAATGAGAATTTGACTCCTAACATGACACAATGGAGAAAAAAGATTCAAATGGCTGACCCCATGTAGTGGGATAAAGGCTTGATGTTGTTGTTGTTGTAGTAGTGATATTACCCAACCATTTTAGAATGGAAGAGATCATAAATATATTAAGTATTTTTCGTTAAATGTGCTCTTACTTAGCTGTTCTTGTTTTGACATGAACTAACTTAATAATGTTGACCTAAAACCTCCAACTCGACTCAACCACCGACCCAATACCCATGATCGACCCCTACGACTCAATGGCTCCCACGTTCGCCACAAATCACTGCCCACGTCCTCCCTTATACACTCAAAATAGAAGCCCTCTCGCATTGGCACACTCTCAGAACTGAAGAGGAGGATTTTTGACTTACCTTTACTCCTGCCTGTGCTCCAACATTCGAAACTAAGTAGCACTTTCCTTCTCTTCCTTCGACAATTGCAAGAAAAGCCGAAGCCCCATCTGATTTCCCTTCTCCATCGAGCAAGCCGACCCTTGACCATCCGCCAACTCTCCTTATCCCGCCTAACTCCTCTGCTCCCATCGAACCAGACCCGCCGTCGTGCCTAGCCTCACCGACCCGACTCTGACCTCTCTATCTGCCTCCGGCATGACCAGCCTCCGGCTCGACCTAGTCGCCGACGCTTGCACCCGACGCTTGCCTCCGACGTGTGATCAAGCTCTCCGATACATGCCCGATTGGGCTTCTATATATTAATATATATATATATATATATAATATATATATCTTATATTATATATTATATCCCCCCCCCCCCCCCCCCCACCCCCCCCCCCCCCCCCCCCCTCCCTGCCTCACACCCCGCAGCCTACGCTCGAGCTAAACACACGGATCCGCGCTCGCAACTGGCACCCTGTTGGCCTACTCGCATCCGCAGGTCTGGTTTGGGTCAACTTGAAAATCCATGGATTAGGTCAGGTCAACCTTAAAAACCCGACAAGTCGGGGGTCGGGAATTTATGACTCGTTGCCTAGTCGGGTAGGATTTGGGTCAAAGCAGATGAAAGCGGGGTCAAATTTCAGTTGGATCCAAACCCAACCAGAAAACCCATTTTGACACTCCTATACACATTAATAAGTTAACATAAAATAACATCTTAGTATGTTATTTAAATGATCATGAATATGACGAACAATAATTATCCTAGACAATTGAAATTTTTAATCATTCAAATCATGTAATATTAATCTAATTTGATGATATTCATTAACTAATCTTAACAGTATAATCGTGCTTCTTATTGCTCGTAATTCTATCCCCAATGTTCTTGTTTATGTTAAATAAATAGAATTGTCTATTAAGTTTTCATGTCAAACACATCTGTCGTAAGCACTGTTTTTAGCAAATTCTATTGTTTACTTGGTGGATCTTCATGTGAAGGAAGAGTCATTCAACATAATTAATTTACTAATTTAGCACTTGAGTTTAAGTTGTAGTCCATTTTTTAAGAGTTTAGACTTCATTTGAATTTTGAATAGTTTTATTGCATATGTAGTTAGTTTATCTTTCTTCACTTTCCTAATTAGTTTATGCTTTTTGTTTTCCTTGGTAAAATATTGTCAAAAGGGCAAATATTGATACATATAAAACTTTTTTTGTTTATGCTTATATTTATATTATTTTCTTACTATTATTCATATAAATGAAACAACTTCTCATACACGCAAAACTGCTATATTTTATATTAGACTTGGAGTTTTAAATCTTTTCATTATGTCCTTATGTAGACTATAGGTATATCACCTTCTTGAAAGAGGGTGAGGCAAAAGTAATAGAGTAAAATGATAAAAATCTCATAACAAGCTCTAAGGCTTCCCATGAAAAAAGGATAGGAGCCTTTAAGCACACAGCAAGAGAAACAAATGTAAAATGCAGGAAAACTTTCATTAACACCAATAACAATCCAAGCATCTTTAATTTTCATTGCATCCGCCTTATTCTAAATGAAGAAAACAGGTAATAAAAATATCATAACCCTTAAAGGATGGATAGTAAATACAAGCAATCATAAAGAGAAACTAATTACAAAGTCTCAATAAAGATAACATAACTAAGAAGACAAAGAAGTGTAGAGATCATATTGCTGGATCATTATCAAACTCACTCCAACACACCCCACCCACCAACAAGAATACACACACATAGAATCCGAAGTCATAGCTTTGCAATCAAATGTCAAATTTCATAATTTTCCACTAAAAATCTCAGTCTTTGTTCCTAAAAAGGGAAAAAAAAAAAAGGTCACCTTTCACTCCCATATCCTCACTTACGCTCATCTCAAGCTCAATGCCAGAAATTCGAGAAGAAGCAGTTAACTTTTGTTCAGATCACAACATCATCCAAGAACAAAAATTGTTTGAGTACTTAGGAAATGTTGATGTGCGAACATGTTAATTGATTCTTGGTTTATATCAGTGTTGTATGTATGTGTAATTGAGATGAGGGCCATTAATTAGATTGCATCACTATTAACCTTCGTTTAAACCAAACAAAAATTTTATCAGGAAAATGAGTCAAAAACTCAGTCCATTTAAGGTTTGATTAAACCTTAAATTGGTAAATTATCAGTGGGCTCCAAAAATTCCTCTTGCGGGCGCTAGTCTCTTCTTATTTTGTTTGTGTGATGACAGCGGAGAGTTTAGCAGATTTAGGGTCCGGGTGATTTTTAGAAGGCGGATTGGGTTTTAGAAAGACACTGCCAAGAGATTTCGCCCTCATTTTGTGATGACTTTATAATCTGAGTTCTAGTTTCTTATAGGCACAAGCCCTATAGTCTAATTACCCCTCTCGGTATGAGAGAGAAACTTTCGATAAAGACTATTTTGTTAAAGATATCGTATTAGGTTATAAATCCAGTGTATAATAGCAACAGTTTAAGGGTTTGAATTTTGGATATGAACTTTGGAGTTTGAGATTTAAAATCTATCACCTAAAACATAAGACTGGTGATGAGGGGGAATGAAACGAGCTTCGATCAAGACCATGGTTCCATCGTCCCGGGCTGTCATGTTCCCTAGTCTACTTAGTCAAGGAGGTGATCGACCCAACCTGACAAAAGGTACCTTATCGGCAGCTATGGTTGCTTCGTCCATGAATACTAGTAAACCTGAGTTGGTGTTTTTCTAAGGAGAAGAGATCTGAATCCACTTAGCTGACAGAGGGTTTCATGCCTATCGAATATACCCTATTATTCATTACTCAATGATTTTAAAGGTTGGGAAATACGGGCTTTAGAAGGCCCGTGATCGTAATATAATGGTACCATTTTGCGGCAAAACCACCAATCAGAGGACGGTTGTGACATCCCTAATGGCAAGAGACTATTTGAGGACGATCTTAGTGATACACCAGACACACATTCATTCTTTGTGATGCTAAAGTTATTTCAAATTTATCAACCTGACAAACGGTTGCGGGATGTGGATGAGTTTTAATTTTTAGACGATAGATTTCATTTTGGGTGTTTAGACTTCTTATTGAATTGAGATCCCCATTGAGATTTCCCGTCAATGCGGTCATCATCAGGGTGATATTAAATAACTTATATTTTCGTGGAATTTTGAGGACATTTTATGATTCAAGTCAAGTCGACTCCAGTCCTTTCAAAGAGGAGGATGAAGCTTGAATATTTAACCCACGTAGCATTCTCAACATTGGCGTTTAGAAATTTAACGCATTTGTCGAACACATGCGGGATTATGTTTAATTGAAAATAATATGTTATATTAGTGCAGCACTTGATCCGCGCAGCATTCTCAGATATTAATGTTTGTAAACTTTAACACATTTATTGGAGCACATGCAGGGTTGTGTTTTAACATATAGATTAGAGTTATCATAACGATATAGTCTCTATTCTGCTTGTATAAATGTTGCGGAATCCAGTGGCTTTTTGGGAAATATTTATTCAATAGGCACTAAGAAATTTGTATTTTGTCTTGTGAGTTAACACCATTTGACATGAATTTTCTATTGCTTCTTTGCAGGCTAATTGTGATGCACTACGAATCCCCTACTCCTGCTCACAGGATGAATTACAGACTGCATTAGTTCCCTGATACTATCCCTAGACAGACTGGATTTATTTTGTACTCGCCCATTCCTGTAGCATAATCATAGTGGGCACTAAAATCTTTACTCCTATTTACAAGTGAATTGTAATGTGTTGTATTTTGCCTTTGGATCGAAGGAATAGCTTTTAAGCTCTAACCACCATGAGGGAACGCCTAAAATATGGACAAATATTTTTTGATATGAAAAACAGCAAATGCAGCAAATTTTATTTTAACGTTAATTTTATGACTTAAAATAGGCAAACTCAATTAGAATAAGTATCAGCTTTGCTGGTAACATTATTTCAATCAGCTCCTTTACAAGAGTTCCCAATCAGGGCCCAATAATGCCTGTGAAGGCAAATCATCATGATACTTCTCCAGCTTGCTATACTTGAACAGCCTAACCTTGAAAACCTTGCAACTTAGCATTCTCTTTTAAGTTTTTATAATTTTGTGATGTCACACAGGTTTTTTAATTTTTCAGGCCCTTTTTGCGGTGAAAGCCTTTCCAAACTAAACAATTTTCCTTAGTGTTTGGGTCAATAAAAACCAGCTGAAATGAAGACTGCGAACAGTTAAATACTTTCATCTGAGATAGATTATAAAGATTGACTAGATGATGATACAGACTCCATCTGATAAGCAATAAATTCATCATAAAAGCTTTCATAACTTTTTCCTGTAGAAACTGAGCAATTTAACCCTTCACCTTCAGCTGTCAGTGTTCCCTTCAACTTATCAGGAGTATCTTTCTCGCTTAATAACTTATGTTATTTAGAAAATGTAGCTTGGTTCGGATCTTCAACAAAATAAACATTAGATTCTGCTCATGCCAATTACAGTTTTATCAGCAACATTCTCTTAAGATCTAATTTTGAAATATTGGAAACTTCGGTGACATCTTCATCCTCAGAAATAAAAGGACTTCTCACTTCACTGCTATCCAAGTTCACAATAATGGCATTATTTTTTCATAATGTCCATCACATTCTCACGCTTCAAAGATATATCTTCTACAAAAATAGTTAACTTCATATCCTCACAAGGTGAGAGTTCTTCATTTAAGGCAATCCCCTCAGCCCAAAGATATATCTGAGAAGAGTGCTACATCAAGCTCGTCATCGATTTCATTCTCCATATCATGTATCAAATTATCAAGCATCTTCTTAAGGTGTTCACCAAAAGCATCAACACATCTGGAAGGATTCTTAGCAAAGTCATTCTCCATACATAACTCCTCAACTTGATGAGGTAAATTTTCAGCCCAGGACAAGCCTTTACGAGTAATTCCCATAAAGTCTCCATAAGGGGTTCCTTTTGCTGCTTGCCCTTCATCATTATCATCTGTTACAATTGATGAGACCTTATAATATCTTTCACGCTTTGGAAGAACTTTCTTAACTTACATGAGAGTCTTTTATCCAACTGAGATGAAATCAAACTAATTTCATGCTTCAAACGTTCATCCCAGCTATCCTCAATCTTTGATGCAAAGTCATTGGCAGGCTCTACATACTCAAAGTCATTCGTGCCATCAGTTTCAATAAAAGAGAGAATGATTGCTGAATTCTTCTTCTCTATTGAAGATGTTCAAATTTTCACAATTTCGTGAGTTTGATATAAGTGGATTTATGATTTGCAAAATCGAACCTCCCTCCACATGGATTATATGATTTAATTAATTTTTAAATTAATTAAATTTTATTTAATTATTTGAAATGATAAAATTTTGTGTTGACATTCATGGGAGTTTCTTATTTTTTTTAAATTTCGACAACATCCCGACGTCCCCTCCCCGTGAAGGGAGGTAGAGGAGGGCATTGCCCTTTGCTCGAACTCAGCCGGATCAAATCAACGACGAGGAGTGTGGAAGAGCGAATTGATCATGTTAATAGTCTTCAATGATCCTTGTTGCGCGCAACTTGTGGATTACGTGACTTAATTTAATTTTAAAAGATATTTTAATCCCCTCGAAAATCCGACAGCCTTCCAACACCCCCTCCCCTCACGGGGAGGTTGGGGAGAACACTTACCCTTTTGGCTGGACTGAGCCAGATCAAATCGACGGCGAGGAGTTCGGGAGAGCAAACAATCCCAATATACTCTTCGATCCACTCAGTCAGATCATATCGACAACCGAGGGCTTTGGGGGATTCAAATTTCCCGTGCTATGGTACCTGTTTGAAAATCTCTTCTCCCTTTATTTTATTTATATATAAATATAATCATTTTAATATATATATATTATATATAATTATATATATATATATAT